>NW_028274813.1:55842348-55993863 GCF_037043125.1 Eumetopias jubatus
TTTTTTTAACATATAGCATATTTGTTTCAGAGGTACAGGTCTGTGATTCAACAGTCTTACACAATTCACAGTGCTCACCATACACATACCCTCCCCAATGTTGTTATACAAATGCTTTAACACTAATAAATCCACATAAATCATTTAATAACCTAATTTTAATACCATTGAAACAATAAGAAAATGAGGTAATGACTAAGAAAATACCACAGCCTGTATTTCCAAAGAAGAGAAAGTTTTCATAACAGAGTTGATATGTTCCCACTAATGGGAACTTTAATGCAAATATCTTATAACTTTGGAAGCAACACCACTAAGATTCATGAAAAACCTACTTCAAGACAGGAAATGGGAAGTCAACATGGGGAAAAGAATGCAGGGAGCAACTGAGAATGCATCCTTCAGGTGTCTTTAGTGTCTCCTCAAAAGAGCTGCACAGGGCCAAGTAAGAATAGAGTAATATAAACAACTCTGTTTTGGCTTCTAACTCTGATTAAATACACTAGTTCTAATTGAGTATATATTGAACTAATTAGCGTTTTCTTTCTGTCTTTTTCCAAGAATTCAGAAACTGTTTCCAGAGTTGGAAATAAAAAGATCCTACAACTTTATATATTTATCTTATTACTTCTTTTCTAGACCCTTTCTGCTATAAAATCTAAAATAGGTTCAATATCAGATGGTAATTCTGCAATTGTTCTTCATAACATCAAATTCAAAATATTTCTTTGGAAGGTTTTTTAAAGCAATGAATTGCATATATGCTCCCACAAAGAAAAGAATAACATGAGGTTTACGGTTAGACAGATTTCTTTCATAAAAAGATATATATTATCTAGGAAGACTCAGATTAATCAATTCACATTTTCTTCCCAATGTGACCAAGTTTGTAACTTAATAAAAATAGGCCATCAAAGCCAATTTCTGAGAAACCTTACTGATATAGCTTGTAGTGTAATAATAAAGCCCTTTCGTGTGGTTTACTTGGTATCAGCAAGATGATAGTGTATTTATGTAACCATGTAATTCCATTATAATTTTCTCTCACTTGCTAACCATCTTCATAATTAGTATTAAATTATGTCATAGTTCAGTAAAAAGCATTCTGTCAGAACAGTATCTATCAGAATACCATGATGAAAATCTTTAAAATGGCATTAACTAACTCTGAATTAAATTCTTACATTTCTATCTCTTGTTATACTTATACGAAACTGGAGTTTTCATAATAACATACAGTTTATGTTGATAGGGCATAACAAAAATGGTTCACTTCCAACCAGAATAGCTTCAATACTGATAAACATAATTCTTCTTAATTTCACCATGCACACACCATGTAATGGACAAATTATTACTGCCTTAGGTTTTAAATAGTCCTCACTGATTGAAGGATGCCACAGGAATAAAAATGTGGTCTGTAGAAATATAATAAGTAGTCTCACTTTCAAGGTTTATTAACAAGGCAGAGCTATGCACATGCGTGTCAGTGGAATGATGTAGCAAAATTACCTGTTAGTCATATATCCTATTTATTTAAAGGCCTAAATTCATATATTTATTCTTTAATAAAACATAAAAGTTAGAACTGATTCCCCTATACACAAAACTCTGAAAGTTATGTCAATATGTTACTTTCCTAAGTAAATAAAAAAATAACAATCCCTGAGATGAGTTAATAGATTAGTCAGTTAAGCCACTAGAAAGTTTTAAGTAGTCTTCCTCCAACCTCAAAATGGGCACATATTTATTAGCAATCTTATTCATTGTAATTTTTTCTTAAAATAACTGAATAGATCTGATATGGAGCTTATTACAGAGTAGTTTTATGTAGAGGCAGGGACATTGTTAGATATCTGCAAGCATCTCATCCCAACCACAAAACAACACAGCAAGAGTATCAGCAGAAAGCGAGGTCCTAATTTCACCAGCTAGAAAAGTCAGCAAAACTACCAAGCCTAAAGTGCTTCAAGCAGCAAGAGGAAACAGAACACTGGTTTAAATGAACAAAAGGGAACTGATGGTCATTCAGGAAAAAGATGAAAGGCAGATATAACATATGATGGTCACTTAAACACCAAGAATGCATTTAATGACAGAGAAGACAAAAATGATGGAAGAGGGGACAGTTCTCCTTCACGTGACCACAGCTCTTGCTATCCCCTCATGAGAAAAAAGGGAAAAAAATTCACCTCTGGCTGGTATTAGTCAAAGATATATCTTAATAAACCCCTCCCAAATCACTCAAAACACAGGAATCTCATATTTCAAAATTGAAGTAGATAGGCATGTGTGTGTATATTTGTATATACATCACATGTTTGGAGAGGAAAAGAGGTGTGTGAAGACAGAGGACTGGTGTTGCTCAAGGTCATTCTCCTCTTGAAAAGAGAAAAGGAAAAAGTGACTAAAAGAAATGGTCTGGGGGACAGGAGTCAAGTGGCAAGTTCTTCCCACCTGCCTATAGGCTCACCTCAGTTCCCATGGGTGTCCTGACTGCCCTATTTTTCTGCCCCTCTCGCTGGTAAGCATAAGAGAGACTAAAAGGAAGGAACATTTTGCTGGGAAATTTCCTATTAACACCTGACAGTCTTAACCCATTAGTGAAACAAGCCAGCTCCATCTAAGCACAAGATCAGTGGACTCAGATCTTCAAACTACCTGGTGTGTACCTCTCTGTCACTCCAACAAGGGAGAAGGGAAGGGAGGCAGAAATCTCCATTTTTAAGTAACTTCTATGTATATATTAAGAAACTCTGTGCAAGGAGGCCTATTTGGTTTTGACATTCCACCTAACTCCCATCTGCACAAGTGAATGGCGTTTTGAAACATGAATCACACCATAATCTACGTTTAGGCTTCTAAGCACTCAACAATCAGTTAATGCATTTGTTTTGCCTTCCCTCAGGATGAGGACACAAAGACAAGGCTTAACCTGCAGAATAGTGAAAAGGCCAGAGAGAAGTGAAATGAGGAGGGAGATGTAGAAAACGCATTATTTCCCCAGGTACTTAATATTCCGCACCAGCATTCCTTCTTTCTTGAGTACCCTCTAAAGAGGTATGCCTTATTTGCTAACAAATATTATGAGTATGATATAGTTTCTGTTGTAATAATATTCTGGAGAAATCTGGGGGACAAAGAAGTGTCTTTGTGAGATTGTTAGTACACACCAATCAGTTTTCTGACCAGGATTTGCTGAGTGATGGGGGAATACATATACACTAACCTAAAAAGAAGATAAAAGAAACGAAAAACCCCTCACCTAATTCCTCCCAAATTCCCACGTATTTTTAGTTTTTATTCAGGCAGTACCCTTTTCTTTGTGAGTCTACAGAGAGTAGAGTGTGGACTTGCTTTATTGTTAAAGTCGAGTTACCCTCGGTATCCTTTCTTGGTTCTCCCTAGAGCTGGAACTTACAGAGCAAATCTATCTGGAGAGTGGCCCTCACCGCCTTCACGTTTATTGGGCACGGGGGTGGGGGGAGGAGGAGTTGTCTTTTCAGTGGTATTCCAACTGGAGAGAAAACAAGAGTATAAATGACCTAATTAAATCCAGGAGAGCAAGAGGGAGAAAAGAGAGAGGAAAAATCGGAAATCTAGGAAAAACACGCTTAGTTTCAGGTTTTGAATCCTGAGAAATCGTGCAATATTTGAGTATCAAGGCGTTTTTGCAGCCAGCTTTCCTTCTATGTTCTTGAATATTCATTTACAAGGGGGTGGAGGATTGCAGGCGCAGGAAGTCAGGCAGGACTTCACTGCCCTCCACGCGTCTCTCTCCACCTCCCTCTCACATCCAGGCCGCCACCTCAGCCACGATGCGCCTACCGTCTGCCGGGGGGCCTGCTGAGCTCTCCTGCCCCTCCCCAAAAAGTGTCCACGAGGGCCTGGCAGCTGCAGTGGCGGAGCCCAGCCCCCAAGCCCGCTGCATATACGGCCTTGTAGCACCACCAGCCTGCGAGGGCTGCAGCAGCAGCCGAGCCCAGGCTCCAGAGGAGTCAGGAACATCAACGCGCAGGGACAGCAAGAGCAGCTAGCTAGTGGCCAGCTTGTAGTCTGCAAATGCCATCATATGGATATCTATAGAAACGCAGCAAGCAGAGAAAAAGAGGCAGCGCCCCGACACTTTCTAAGCGGCTTTAGCATCTCCAGTGGCTGCCTCCAAGAGCAGGGCGCCTTGTTCAGCCGGGCCAAATCTTCTCCGCTGGGTGCACCCAGCAGGCAGCTACCGAAGGCAGGACACAAACGAGCACTCCTTAGCTGAATTATTCAGACCGCCTTCACTATGGAATAAAACATTGATGAGACTACTTTGCAAGTGCTTTATCTTGTTAATCCCAATGGTCTCGAGAAAGGAGTGAAATTTCTGCAGGGAGACGCAGAGGTGATGGAAAAAGGAAATGAGAGAAATAAGGTGCAAGGGTAAGGGGCTTTGGAAGTTCGTTAAATTTGTTCTGACTCGGCAAGCCATGGGAATCTCCGTTTTAACGTATCAGACCCAATATGTTAATTAGGCAGTCGCAAATCCACCCTATTCCTTGTAAATCAATGCACTGGCAAGAATTTTCAAAATACATATTATACAGAAACAAGCAAACCAAAACCAACCAAACAAACCACGCGCACACAAGCTCCACAACAGAGACAATATAGCTGGGGATGGCATTGGGGTGGTGGTTATGGTTTTAGCCTTGCTCCTCTAGATATAAAAATGACTTCTTTCATGGATCTATTTTGTCTTATCTAAGCAAACGCTCGCAGTTAAATACCATATATCAGCACACACGCCCGTGACAATGAATTCCCTTTCAAGCAAAGCAAGTTCCAAGAAAACTCCATTTCAGATTAAAGTCTCCAGATGCGTAATTTACAACTACTAAAGGATCTGGTAAGCTCCTCCACAATAAGGAAAGGAAAACAATCTGGCACCAGAGGTAGAGAAGGGTCAAAACGATCCTTGCCTGAAATGATGGGTGGAAACCAAACACCCTCTCGCACTCCACAGTCTGGGGAGGGTTGGATACCAAATGATCCGTGGCAAACATAGCTTGAAGGAAAAATGGAATTTTAATCTCTGGCATCTTCAGACAGGTTCAATATGCCCAGCTTTCCAATATCATCACTTAGGGTGGAGCATATACATATTCCCTTAGCTTTCACTTCTAGATTAAGTGCTCAGGTATAGATTTATATCCCACCTACTAGAAATTTTATTACAACATCACAAAGCGCCCTTGGATATCCAGCCCTTCTTAATGATTTTCGAAACATTAATAAGTAAAGTAGCCTGCAATGCAGATAAGACACTAGAAACAAGATCAGAAGGAAACTGGGTGAGGCGGGTAGTCGTTTGCTTGTTACCTGGTGCCTCTAGAGGAAAAGACGGTCGTAGGAGGACTTTCTGCCCGCAGGTACAATCCCGGCAAGGTGGCTCCAGGTGGCTTTCACAGTCGTACGCGGGTCTCGCTCGTCACTTTGCTGCCCTTTGCCATAGCTCAGCACCCGCATCCTAGGGAGTCCGAAAGGCGGCTCCTGCCACTGCCGCCGCTGCCCGCAGGTCGCGCTGGGTGGGGGATCAGCGGTGATCGCCCCATGAAACCCGCGTTTCTGCGCCCGGGGAGCGGGCAGAGGCAGGGCGGCCGCGCACGCACACACAGACACACTCAAACACACACACACACTCACACACGCACACAGGCGCGCGCGCACTCGCATTCACTCTTGCACACGCACATCCAGCACAGCACGGGGAGGGAGAAAAAAGGAGGGGACTGGTCCTTCTCACGATCGGCTTTGATGCCCACCGGACCACAGGCAGAAAAGAGAGTGGTTTGACATCGCCTTTTGATCACGTTTCCTTCAAGTTCTCCTCCAACCCAAATCCACGTAATTCAAGAGCTGGTGACATTTTGGTGGGGAGGAGAGAGCCGGGAAAGGGCTGAGGAAGAGTCGGGGATTTTGTTAAGCAGTTTGAAAAGCAATTCTTGTTACCTTGTTTGTACAGAAACCAGCTCGAAGGGCTGAACTTTTGGCTCCAGATGATGTGGCCCGAAACATAAATATCCTTCTGGCCAAGGCAGGAAGGTCTAGATGCACGGAAACAAGACGGCTACAAGACCCTTTGGTGACCTTGTGATGTACCTGGAAGCAAGTTAATACTGGCGCTTTCCAAGTCTCTGCGTAAAGCGATCCACACACACGGGTCCACAGCAAGGCAGCGGTTCCGAATCCAGCCGGAGAAATGGGTCTGGGCGTCCTCCCTGCTCTTCGAGAACCTGGGCATCGAGGGGGCACCGACGAGTTAACAACATTTGCTTCTGTGCAGTTGGATAAAAGACAGTCAAATGCATCAGAGAGGCGCGCGCGCGCACACACACACACACACACAGCTAGCTGGACAGCGGCTTACAAAAAAAAAAAAAAAAAATGCCAAGATGACTTCAAAAAGGTAGAAAAGATCCACAATCTTTTCGGGAAACAGAAGGGTCAGCAGGAAGGTTATGAAAATCACCTCAGGTCTTTCATTCTTCCTCTCTCTGTGTGTGTATTTCCAGAAGGTTTCCTTGGTCGGCCCCACCCCCGTCCAGTTGCGCTTTTTTCTCTGGATAGAAACCGACCGTGCAAAATGGATTATATGGGTGGGTTGTGCTCACAGCCCAAAGCTCCACAGTCAAGAATCCTAAGGGAGCAGCCAGCTGCGAAGCCATTCACATCCTCTAGGGAAAAGGAAAAACACGCGCAAACACACGCACGCACACGCGCGCGCACACACACACACACACACGAGTCCTCAGTTCGGGCCGCTCTGCACTCGCTGGCCGACTCCCTGCGCTCGGCTGCACACAGCGCCCCGCCCGCTGCTCGCCGCGCCGGGGCCAGTCCGCAGCTCAGGCGTGCAGCTGGCAGCCCAGGTCCCAGCCTGCGACCAGGGCGGGTCCCGGGAGCCGGCTCCCCGCGGCAGCCTGTTTGGGCAACCGCAGCCGCCCGGCCAGGAAGGACTGCGTCCCGCGCTGCAGCATGGAGGCGGCCGCGGCGGCGGTGGCGGCGGCGGGCGCGCGGCCGTGGGCCCGGCCCTCGCCGCAATGACGGGAGCTACCGCGCCTCCCAGACTCAGAGTCAGGCGAGACCCCCTCCCGGGCCACCGTGTCTCTCTCTGCCCTCGCGCCTCCGAGCCGGGCGAGCTCCGGACTGATTTACCCCAGGCTAGAGGAGAGGGTCCACGAGGTGCCTGCAAATCCTCAGGCAGGGGAGGCGCGGGGGCGTTGCAGGGAGGGGGAGGGGAGAAGGCAGAAAATCTGGAGATAAAGGCGAACTTCTAGGGGCGTCCCCAGCCTCTTGTAAAAGGGAAACTTGCGGACCACCCACTGCCGTCACGGTTACGGGATAACGGAGTGCACCGGGTCAAGCTGCGACTGCTAACAGCGGTGGGAAAAGTCATTAGCTATAACCTCCAGGAAAAATCTGAGACGGAAGGCTGCTGATTTGAGCTCTCTGTCACCTGAGACTGGCCTCATCCAGGGTACCCTTAGTAGTAGTAGGTAGTGGTTGGTTCTCTTACTAATCAGATTGGAAAAGAAGCTGAGAATCAACTCAGCTCAGCCCTAGACATTTTAAGTGCTGCAGGTGGTCAATGTTAGTATGTCAAGGGCAGAAAGCAAGCCCAGTAGTCGACATCAGCCAGGCCTGACCACTAAGGTCAGTGGTAAAGAGATCAGATCTGAAGTAGCAAAGAGAAGGGTGGTAGGGAGAACGCTGGACTGGGCCCTGGCGGAGAGGGGTCGAGGGGCCGGCATTTCTCCTGACTCTGCCAAAACTCCTGGAGCTCCTCTCCTAGACCCTACCCTCACTCCCTCCAGTTTGGAAAAAGCTTCCTTCCAGGAACCCCCAGTGAAATCGCTGAGCCTTTCTACTGGAGCCAGGAAACCCTTTCACTTCTCTTTGATGGGTTCTCCAGCACTCGGTCTTCGGCCCCAGCGGGCACCTTCTCTTTTAGCTCAGATCTCGGCTGGCCGGGACACCAGTCAGAACCCAAAGAGAAGGGTAGAGTTGCAGATTGCAGAGGGAAGCTGGCTAATAAGGGCCTCTTTCTGGGCTACTTGGCAAAGCCACGTGTTAGCGGTCCCCTCGAATGGGCGCTATCGAATTTTGCTACCAATATTGCTCTCCCAGGCTTTAGCGTTGCCCTGCGGATGCACAAATGCACTCACACTGGAGCACACCCACTGAGCTCACCCAAGCGCGTACACGTGCACCCACGCATAAGCAGGACCACACAGCCGCCTTTTTGGGGAAAGAAGCCCAGGGGTGGAGTGCTTGAGGTGGAAACTGCTCTCGTCTCCTTCCTCTGCTCTGCTCTCCCTTTACGCCCCCCGGGCTCCAAATCCAATCCGGGGTTGAAGAATCCGCGCAACCCTCGTCTCTGCTTTGTTCCGAAGGAGCGCAGCTCTGGGGCTGCAGTTCCTGCTGTGCCTCCTTCCTCTAGATCTGCTGGTGGCGCCGGGTCCGGGGCTCTGGGTGGGGGAAGTACCGCGGAGCCCGCGCGGCGCCTCCAGGTCAGAGTTCCAGAGCTGGAGCGTCAAATTCGCACAGCCCAGGGCTGTGCGGCGATACCTCACAAAATAAACCAAAGGGACACCGCTGCAGTCCAGGCGAGCCTCCACTAAAACCGCCAGTGCTTCCCCTGTGGCTTTTTGTCCTCCGAAGTATAAGAATTGAGTTTCCGAAAAGTCTACGGCAAGAACCAGCGGCGAACTGAGTCCAGGGACTCCCCGAGGAGCAGGGAGAGAGAGCGAGCGGCCATCTCCGTTTCACTTTAAACTTGGCCACTTCTGGGACTTCACTGGAGGGCGGCGGAGTTGCACCAGTACCAACTAGAAGACGCTGTGAGCGAGCACTTCCAAATACTTTAGGACGCGGGGGTGACTCCTTTTCTTTCAGGATTGTCCCACTTGCCACCCTTCCCTGCTGAGCTGATAGGAACCGCTTAAATCCGGGAAGTAAAGGTTTGCAGTTCTTCCTGGGGACTAAAGTATGGAGAGATGTTGAATGAGAAATCCAAAGACCTTGCATCGCTGGACTAAATAACTTTTCTTTTTCGTTTTCTTCCTTTCTTTTCTCTTTCTTTCTTTCTTTTTCTTTCTTTCTTTCTTTTCTCTTTCTTTCTTCTTCTTCTTATTTTTTTTTTCATTTTTCTAGTGCCCAGATGGAGGTGAGGAGGGGGTGTACTTAACCAGCTGTAAGAAGTCTAGAATTGAGAATAGGGCAAAGTTCAAATATATGACGGGGTGCTTTTAAGAAAAGGTGTGTGTGTGTGTGTGTGTGTGTGTGTGTGTTTGCACGAGAAAGATGAGATCAATATTTCCTTAATGTAGAAGAGTAATAATGTATAACTTCTCAGTATTCTCTTATGTTGCAAGGCCTATCAAGCTCATAAAAACATTCTCTCTTCGTTTAGTTTAGCCTTACTGCACCATTATGCATTATATTTGAAAGTGCTTTCCTATACTTTCCCAGTTTTATCTCATTTCAAGAAAGCACTCACTGGTAAAGCCTTGTAACTCTCACTCTCCACATATAGTTTTTGCTCCTTTCCCTCCTTTGGAAGCTGATTAGAGTTTGCCAAATAGAGAAGAAGAAGAGAGCTTTGTTTTACCTGGTTGTCAGTAGAAGGTGGCAAGACTTTCAAGGAGAGGCTAGGATGCTCTTTCCCAAAGGATCTAAAAGTAAACAAAGGATCTCAAAGTTTATCTTTATTTCCTTCAAAGGAAAAAAGTCCTCTGAAAGGAAGAGAGATAGCAATTTCTGGTTTGCCTATATGGTTGTTGTTGGCACTAACCAGCTATGTAATTGGTAAACTTTTAAGAGTCCAAGCAAATTCCTTGTAGAACAGAGTCCATTTATACATTAGTATCTAAAAAGAACCAAAATGTATTTCAATAAATAATTTAGTTTTTACTTTTCTCAATATATGTACCTGACTTTCTTAATTTGTCCCCAAATCCAATGTTTATGCCAAATCACTTTAAAAATCGTGTCAAGTTTCTCTCTCCCAGATTTTTTTTTTAATGATCATGGTCCTAAATGTTGGATTGTTTTCCCAGAATAATCCAGCATTGACAAAGTTGTGTTTTGCCAATTTCGGACAGCAAATAGAAATGTGAATGTTTTTCAGTGAAAATAATAATAACTAAAAGGTAACCTAAATTTCTGGTTATTTATTTGGCAGTTGAGTTTCTTGTAAGGCAGGGAGAGAGGCACGATTTACTCTAAATTTGTTGTTAATAGTCTGCTTACTCCATGAATTTTCTTACTCTGCAGATTGACATGTGTGATAAATTGTCTTTTCTCATTTTTTGTTGATGTACATTTTTAAAATCTTACTTAATGTGAAATTATTTTCACATTGGCTGGGTGATAAATCACTAATATGAAGAGTTTTGATTCTTTTTACTAATATAAAGTTCTCTGTTAATTAAAGACTGGAAAATGATATGAAGCAACAATAGGGAAAGACAAGTTTCTGAAATGAAGTGATAACATTAAAAATTAGTTAAAATAAGTGAAATCCAAACATCAAGATTTAAAAAAAAAATAACTGTCATAGTTGTGCCCTACATAGTTTTGAAATGTAAAAGAGATTTCATTATCTTAGAAACATGTTTCTGATGTTGTACCTGCCTATAAAGTTCTACGGTACAAATTGTGGTGGCAATTAGATCTTAACAACAACAACAAAAATTCAACTGAACTCTAAACATAGTTGAAGACCTAGCATATTTCTTTTATAAGTGAACAGATGTCTCATGTATTTTGGATCTTCCAAAAAATCAAGTTTATTTACTATTTAACATTCTTACTAGATGGAGAAGGTATGTTCCCTTTATTTTTAAATACAAATTCTTTATTGTTTTGTAATAGTTTTACTTGTGTAAAGCATGCATTTACTTTTTTTTTCTTCCTGTTTCTTTGTTGTCTTTTTAACCTTGATGGATGATGACAATGGTGTATTATGTGATTAAGGTCTACCTCATGAAAGCTGGAACTAGCACAAAGACCCCAATAAATTATTAGGTGAAAGTGGCCATTTCTTTTACTAAGGAAAATCTTTATTGAACCTTACTTATTAAAACACAAGTGTAATGGTTTTTAAAGATTGTGTCATAGGCAAGAACTTTCTGAGAGAATTCAAAGAGAAGGTGTTATTTCAGAGATGAGCATTGCTAGAAAGACAAAGCAATTCTTAGGCATTATTGTAAGCAAGATGTAGATATTGTATTTACTATCTGTCCATCTGTTTTTCTTCCATTATTTGGTTATGTCCTGGTATCAATTCCCTGTTGTCTGGTGCTTCCATTTAGTTACCTAGAAGCCCCAAAGCACATCATCCTACCTAGAAATATCTAATCCAGGGAAGAATGGTACAATATTGTGAATTATTTTCCTCTTCTTGTCAAAACCTCTATTTAGTCATATTATTAGATGGATCTAATTAAATTTTTAAAAAAACAATCATATCATGCTAATTCAAACTAAAGTGTCAGTGACTAGTTGTTTACCCACTTCAGAAATATAAAGCCAACTTGATTTCTAAAAAGTAGAATTTCTACGAAGTGTGTTACATATCCAGAATGCGAAGGAATTACAGTCATTCTTAAATTTGCATGCAGGACTTAATGTTAAGTACGGTACTATTTTTTCAATTTTATTTTTTATGTATTTTTGAAAATCCTGGTTTTTAACCTTGGCAGAAACATTTCGAAAGTTTTATATTTATATATCCAGGAACATTTCCACTTGATTTTCTTTCTTTCTTTCTTTTTTTAAAGTAAGCCCTATGCCTAATGTGGGACTCGAACTCATGACCCTTGAGATCAAGAATTTCATGCTCTACCCACTGATCCAGCCAGGGGCCCCTCCACTTGATCTTGACACTCTATTGTAAAATGGAGCTAGTCATTACATATTTATCTTAAAAACACATTTTCTTAACAGGTTGCATTGTTGTTCTTATGACCTGATTTGTGAGTACCGGTAGACACACCAAGTCATATTAGATGGAGGTGATAGTTGTTGAAAGTCTATGGACTTCTTCAAACTGCATATATTACCCTCAGTTTAAAAAACCCGATAATAAACTGTATAAGAAAGCTTTTGCTCTTACACTTTAGTTTTTTACAGTCTCTTTTCTAATGTTTATTTTTCTCCAAAATCTCCCCCTGAATTTCAGTCAGGTGGCCACAAGTCGGCAGTAATGTGACACACTCATCTGGCTGAAACCACAGGGTTTGGCTTGCTTACAAGCCGCCACAGATTTAGACTTAAGAACTATTTTCTATTTATTTTCTGAAAGATGTATTTTCATTAAGATAAATAATGTTGGATAAGTTTTATCTACATGAAAAGAGATAAATTTTTTAGAACAATTATTTAACATAAAATCCTAAAGTATGATTAAGTAATTTCCTCCTTTACTCTTCACCAGTTCGCTTCTCTTTTAATTACGGTCTCTTGAGGAAACTGAGTTACTTCTCTTTACTTTACTCGTGTTTTTTTTTTTTTATTAAAGATTTTTATTTATTTATTGAGAGAGAGAGAGAATGGTAGAGAGAGAGCATGAGAGGGAAGAAGGTCAGAGGGAGAAGCAGACTCCCCGCTGAGCAGGGAGCCCGATGCGGGACTCGATCCCGGGACTCCAGAATCATGACCTGAGCCGAAGGCAGTCGTTTAACCAACTGAGCCACCCAGGCGCCCTACTTTACTCGTGTTTTACCTCCTAGTCATTCGGGTCCTTTCACTGACTCCACTTTCTTAGCTAGGTTGGTGGTAAAGTTCCCTTGGATTTATTTTATAGCACCAGTGATTTCTGTAATGAAAGCAAATCCTTTTGTGATTGTTTACCATCAAACTTTGTTTCCATATAATGGCCTTTCTCTGCTTACCTTGCTATTCATTTCATTGTTTTAGCCAGTGTCCAGCACTAGGCACTGAGGAGAGAAGCATAACCATAATTCTCTTGGTCTCTGTCCCCACAATAGTGCTTACCATCTAATGCAGCTTATAGACCAACAAGAGATCATTACAACATGACCTTGCTTTATTTCATAACTACAATTTGCTATTAAGCCCAAATCTTCTTTAGTTAGACCTCTGGAAGCCACCTCCATTGATTCCAATAATAGTTTCTTTATCGCTGTTAGTTTCTAGTTTGTTTTTCCCACATTTATTCGAACTGTCTTGAGAGGTAGCCTGTGAAATATCCAGACACAATCTTTTAACAAAGTACAAGGTACAACACAGCATATTCAATAAAGCCTTGGAATATAATACGTCTGGATTAGAATCTTGGTTCTGAAATTTACTGCATTACTTGTGGAAATTGTTTAACTCTAGCCTGAGTCTCCACTGTGTGTAAGATAAAAATTTTAATACTCATATATTTGGTGTTGGTTAAGAGATTGTAATGATTTGCTGGTATAAACTGTCTAGGAAAAGCAAGTACTCCATACATATCACTTCTGTTCTTTGTCAGTCTATTTTAAATTATGTAATGAATAACTGATTTTACTGAAATATTATAAATTATCTAGTTTCTTAAAATAATCTATTTTTAATCAATAAATTTTTTCATAAAATTGAGATGAAAACCCTCAGGAAGATGCCGAAATCATTCTACTAATGTTTTTATTTTCCTTCATATTAAATGTTCTGTAATTTTTGTGACATATTGTTGAACAAAGTCTTCAATACTCAAGTTGCTCTCTTCAGACACTATTCACCCTCAAAATGTATTTTAAAAGTTTAAGACTAGTTCCCTAAATATCTTCCTTTTATGAGAGGTACTCTTGCTAGAATATAATCAAAGAAGCTTCACACTTATGTAGTTTAACCCTGGCTCTCAGATTAGTTAAAAAAAATATATATGTATATATGTATATATATTTATATATATATCTATATATGTATGTGTATAGTCTCTTGGCCATTAGGTTGTTATAAAATTAAGAAATATGTTGAGAACATGAAAAGTTGGGAAATATGAAAATAAAAATAAAAACATTATTAAATACATATTTAAGTTATTTGGCATCTGATATATTAGGATCCTTAATATTTATATTTGTAGAAAATATAATTATTTTTAAACACTGTATCTTTTTATTGTGTTATGTTGTTATGTGATAGTATTTTCCAGTTTCTCTGAAGTGAATTGGTATATTGGCAATGTTAATTTAACTATTGTCCATCTGTTGTATCTTTTGTTAATACATGGATTTGCCAAAAACATAAAATATTCTTATTTTGTGTTAGATTGGTATGTTTTAACCCTTTGATAATATAAAATTAGAAACTTTCTTTTAAAGATTTTATTTATTTGAGAGAGAGAACAAGCAATGGGGAGGGGCAGAGGGAGAGAGAGGGAGAGAAAGAGAGAGAGAAAGAGAGAGAGAGTAGACTCCCTGCTGAGCAGGAAACAGGATCCATCCAAGGACCCTAAGGCAGAGGCTGAACAAACTGAGCCACCCAGATGCCCCTAAAATTAGAAACTTTTTAAACCAAAAAAAAAAATACATTATTGAACAATTTACCTAACTTACTGATTGTGAGGTATATTAAAGACTTTAAATTGTTTCATTAGCAACAGAATTTAGGAACAAAGAGTTAGGTGGGAAATCATTGGGAACAATTATATGAGATTGCAACCTTTCTATATGGTTTTCAAATATGTGATCAGCACTGTAGCTAGTTTTTACAATTTTACAAATTTGAGGACTTACTATGTTTTATGGTAGAAATTGTTTAAGACTCTTGATTTCTGTACTACTAACAAACATAACCAAAAGATAAAAACATTGGCATTGAATTCATTCATTCGTTCATTCACTCATTTTCATAGGTTATGCTTCAAGAAGAGATCCTTCCTGTTCTTTTTTTTAAGATTTTATTTATTTATTTTAGAGAGCGAGAAAAAGAGAGAGCGTGGGGTGGGGGGAAGGAGCAGAGGGAGAGGGACAAGCCGACTCCATGCTGAGCATGGGGCCAGACGCTGGCCTATCCCAGGACCCCAAGGTCATGACCTGAGCCAAAATTAAGAGTCCAAGGCTCAGGAATGCCTGGGTGGCTCTGTCGTTAAACGTCTGCCTTTGGCTCAGGTCATGATCCCAGGATCCGGGGATGGAGACCCACATCAGGCTCCCTGCTCAGCGGGAAGCTGCTCCTCCCTCTCCCACTCCCCCTGCTTGCGTTCCCTCTCTCGCTGTAAAATTTAAAAAAATAAAAAAGCCGCCTAGGCGCCCAAGGGTCCTTCCTGTTCTTTTTTGTTTGTTTGTTTAAGATTTTATTTATTTATTTGACAGAGAGACACAGCAAGAGCGGGAACACAAGCGGAGGGAGTGGGAGAGGGAGAAGCAGGCTCTTTGCGGAGCAGGGAGCCCGATATGGGGCTCGATATGGTGCTCGATCCCAGGACCCTAGGATCATGACCTGAGTCAAAGGCAGACGCTTAATGACTGAGCCACCCAGGCGCCCCCAAGATCCTTCCTGTTCTTGACTCCATTTACTAAGAGATATTATTGCTCTCTAGTTTCCATTCATACTAAAAGGGACAATATGTCTTTTAAAAAAAAGGGAAGCAAAGAATGTGAGCTAATTGTAAAGTTAATAATCACTTAGAACTATAAAATCAATTCCTTATATATTGTCCAGAAATATTTTCCCCCCACTTCAAACATTAGTTCTCTATTATCAAAATTTTTTGATAATAGAGATTTTCATATTGTTCCACTGAGATGTTTGTTTGTACACTTTTACTAAGATGGAGATAAATGGAAGATTTATCTGTACGAAAGATCTGTATAACCTGTTAAAGGTTTTATTTTTCACTTTGGTGAAGAGTGGAAAGTTTAAAATGTAGTTTTAAACTTGAACTTTGTCTTAAATGTGGAAATGCTCATAATGCAAAAAATAAAATACATTTTTAAATTAATTTTTGAAAGATGGACACTTGTTTGATGCAGTGAACTAGAATAAGACTATTTCTTTTTCTAGTGACCTCATCTTGGAAATTTTGATTGGATTCACTAGTACTACACTTACTCATTCATTTAGAAAATTGCCAGTGAGGTATGAGATGGATTCCTTGACCTCCTGAACTCATTTCTGCCTATTGTGTTTTGTCCTTACACCATGCAACTAGCTTCTCTTTCCCACCTTTGTTATTTAATCACTTCTGCTTTCTCCTTTGCAAGAGAATACCACTTCATAGGTGAAATGCATGCCTGTTTTCCACCACCAAGCAACACAGGAATGATTCTGCTTGGAATAAGAGAATTAGAATACTTCTTTGAATAGTTAGGAAAGAGCCTTCTGGAAAATTTTGCAGAAAATGCCTCAACTGGAACTTACAGTGAAACTTACAAAGTTAAAGAAGTAAAACAGTGTGTGTAGAGCGGCCATATTTAGACTACTTTCTATAAATGTTAAAACAGTTTTCTTTATAAAATACACAGGTCATTTTATCCTGACGCAGCAAATGTCCAATTCAAGTGGCAACTGTGCTTTGAAAGCTAACTTTACTTTCCTTGAAACATTTTTTTGTTCGTTTGTTTTACGAAATATATAAACACACATTTACCTTTTTGGATTATGTTTTGCTTTGACTTTTCCCTATGAAATCTCTCCCACTGTGGTTCATTTGTTATTTGTTGCTTTAATACAATGCATCTGTGCCATGGTGTGCACTAAGAAGCAAATGCTGAAACCGAAAGGCAAGAGTAACGAGTAAGTAGCCCAAGAGAGTAAATCCTGGATTTGAACAAAGTTGTTGAATTTTGGAAGAGAAAGTGAGCATCATCCACAATATACCCAAGTGTGTTTGTAGTTTCAGCTATGATCCAGTCAGCAAATTTAGTGTTTCACATTCTCTGTAGATCCCATTTTACACAAGGTGATAATTATTTTTAAAATGTAATGAATGCGAAGACTTAATTTTTGTCTTTCATATTTTCAAATTTAATATTTATTCCGATATCTCATAAATGTTGCCGTAAGATAATATGAATATGCATAAGATAATGTGCCAGGCTTTTTTCTTAACAATTTATTTTTTTATTTCAAACAGCTCAGTTCCTCCTTTGTTACTTTAATCTTAGAAAGAGTTGTATATATAAAACATAACAAATAGAGGGTATAACATTTATTTTTTAAATGTCTTTTGTTTTATTTTTTGTAAGCTAGCAACTGGGTCGTGGATAAAACAGAATATCTGCCTTTAAGAAACTGCAGTCCATGAAAATAAGTTTTTTTTTAAATATATATTTAGCAGTCACCATTAAAAAGCAATTGACATTTTGTTCCATTTTCTGTTTCTGGTAGTTTTTGTGTTTCAGGTGTTAACAGCATGAACTGATAATGAAACATTCTTGGAATACAATCTATTAGTGGTCACCTCCAAATAAATAAGTCTTTTTTCTAGCTAATCTAAAATTTTATTACACTATATCTTTGATTTACTCAATTTTTTAAAGACTTTATTTATTTATTTAAGCGAGAGAAAGCAAGAGTACACGAGTGTGGGGGAGGAGAAGGAGAGGGAGAGGAAGAAGCAGACTTCCAGCTGAGCAAGAATCCTGACACAGGACTCCATCACAGGACCCTGAGATCACGACCCAAGCCAATGATTTACTCAGAATTAAAATCAGATAATTGACATTTACATTAATTCCATATGTAGCCCCTGTACTTTTATATGTATGTTACTACAATCAGAATGTTTTGTTGTATTTGCACCTAGGGATGGAGAAATTCCTTAAAATATTTTAATTTATACTTACACAAGCAGTAAGTATATGCCTTTAAGTAAATATATATGCTGATCACTAGTGATTACTTTCCAAATTATTCTGTTTATTAATAAAATGTTTTTTTCAAGAACAGAAATGTATAATTGGAAGGGAATTTATAGAATTTAAAAATTTATTCAATTTATAGTTGGCACACAATGTTATACTAGTTTCTGGTGTACAACATAGTGATTGAACGTATCTATCTATATGTTATGCTATGCTTACCACAAGTGTAGTCACCATCTAGAGACTGGCTATTTCAACCAAACACTAATTTTGTTTTTAAAAACTGACGTGTGGAGACCCTAAGCTAACATTTCCATGCTTCATGGAGAGAAGTAAAGGCAGAATTAGAATCAACTAGATCACACTGCCTAATTCTCCCACTCTCCAGTCCTATTATTAAGTCTTCTCCTATTGTAAAGAAGGGAGAATCACCTGGGCTACATTTGGACAAAAGAAGTTGGCTTAAAAAATGCTCGTAGAATTTGAGTAAAAAAAGGTAAATTGTTGTTCCTTGTGGTTCTAAGCAATCACAGCAATACGTGACATAATTGGAAGTGCCATGAAGAGAACCATTAACTTAAATAAGACTGGGGATTTATGAGTTTTAAAGTAACTAAACAAGGAGGTCATTAGACTAACATGACTCCAATGCCTTGGCAAACCGAAACCTAAACCAGAGTCAATGCACTGGAATCAGAGAAAATGAAACTTAAGAACAACCAATCATAAATAGCGAACTAGGCTCTCCCAAATAAGGCAACTGCTTAAGCTATAGCCAATCAAGTAATTCCCTTGCTTTGCCTCCTCTAGCTCCTGTTGGTGGAGCCCTTCTAATCACCTTTGGTTGGGTGCTGCCCAATTCAAATCAATGTGTGTTCAAATAAACTCTTAAAATTTTTAATGTGCCTCAGTTTATCTTTTATCGTTTTATTTTTTTTAAGATTTTATTTATTTAATTGACAGAGAGAGAGGTAACACAAGCAGGGGGAGTAGGAGAGGGAGAAGCAGGCTTCCCACTGAGCAGGGAGCCCGATGCAGGGCTCGATCCCAGGACCCTGAGATCATGACCTGAGCCGAAGGCACTCGCTTAACCAACTGAGCCATCCAGGTGCCCCTCAGTTTATCTTTTAATATGAGCTCCTTGACATTTAAACGAGGGGCAGTATGAACTATAATAATACTAAAGTTGTCATTTTTCTTGGAGAGAAGGACGAATAGATTATGGATTAACACATACACCAATGGTTAATCATTAGGATCCAGGAAATCTAGATCTACTTTAGATTATACTAATAACCTCCTGGGTTTGTTCATATTATAATAAAGAAACAAATGCTATATAAATAATGGAACATTGTTCTCTATCAACAACGAGCTCAGGGACACCTGGGTGGCTCAGTCATTAAGTCTGCCTTCGGCTCTGGTCATGATCCTAGGGTCCTGGGATCAAGCCCCTCATCAGGCTTCCTGCTCGTAGGGGAGTCTGCTTCTCCTTCTCCCTCTGCCTGCCCCTCCCCCTGCTTGTGTTTGCTCTCTCTCTCTGTCAAATAAATAAATAAAATCTCAAAATAAATAAACAATGAGCTCATAATCTGGAAAGAAGAAAAAGCATTTAAATAAAAGAAATAGAATAGATAAATGGGTGTGTGTGTATATTCCAAACTCCATAATTCCATGATTAACTCTATTTGATAGGTCAAGGATGATTTGCAAATGTAGGCACTGTAGATAGGAATGGTTCAGGCAGTAAGGTAGAGAAGGGTATTCCAGCAAGCATGAATGACATGAGCTGAATGAAAAGATACACAAGACAGTAAACCTTCAGGATAGTGCAAGGTCATCTAGGTTCTGGACATACAGTGGTTTGCATGGTCTGCTTAAAGGGATTTGACTTCATTTGGTAGTCAGCAGGAAGCCATTAAATGGCTTTATGCAGAAGAATAATAAATATGGATTTCTATTTTAGAAAGTTCGGTCCTATAGCAGTGTGGAAGATAGAGGGATTGAAAAAAACAAAAACAAAAACAAAATCATTCTCAAGGAGAATTACAGTAGTTAGGGTAAGAAATAAGAGGTTATGGGTATGGGCTGAAGGAGGAGATTGGATTCAAGAGTGGATAAGAAGTTGATAGCCATATGGCCTAACTGCTAATCTGATCACTGTAAACGAGTAAATTAGGTTGACCCCCAGCTGTTACAATCAGAATTTATTAGATCTATACAGGAATATCTCTTATCTCCAAGAAAAAGATCTATAGAAGAACTTAAGAGTTGTGAGGAAACAGGGGAGCTACTCTATCTTTCACACTTCCTAGGGTAACATAGTTGCTCATTTCTATTGCTCTCTTCACATGGGCTTTTTATGAAACTTTCCTTTCAGACCAGCTTTTATTTCAGTTTGATAACCAGAGAACATGGCCCAGATATAGTCATCTCATCCACAAATAATACCATGTTCTGTCTGTGTCTCAATTTCAACCCCCAGGAGAGATGAGACTAGCTCAGCTGTACTCAGGAGGTGGGATAACATGGCCGGCTACCTCCTTAGCAAATAATCATGGGAGCCAGACTCCAAGAAGGGATTCAGGTAAGTTTTCTGAGAAGTGGGTCTAGAGACAGGAAAAAATATATTAAAGTCTCTAGTCTACCAATATATGGATGTAGAAAAAAGCCAGGTTAGATGAGAATTGATTCAGTTTTATCTGTGAACTTAAGAGATTCTCAGGAGATATCTGGATATATAAATTGCGCTCAGACAAGCAATCTGGGATGGAGTCATTAATTTATAGGTGACAAAATCATGGGATTAAATGAGAGTGTGTGAATGAGAACATCTCACTAAAGATGGATCCTAGAAGTATAGAATAGCCAAGGAATTGATGAAAAAAGAGATGGAAATAAGTTGAAAAAGAATATATCTTAATACAGAGATGGAGACAATGATATGAGGAAAAGCAAAGACAGAAATAATTTCAAGAAATTGGTTGGGGATCTGTATCAAGTTTTGCAGAGAGATTAGTAACAGAAGGAGTGAAATAAGGGGAGAAGATTTAACAGGTATCACTAGTGATGCTAGCAAGACCAGTTTCAGTGGGTCAAGGAGAAAATGGCAAATGAGAAATCTAAGTCAGGGGTACGGATCATTCATTCAAATGAAAAGACGTAAGTGCAGATAGAGGGTTTTGAAGGATCCCATTTAGAAATAAGGCATAAAATACAGAAAAGAATTAATAAATTGCTGGACTACAGCATCCAAGGAGTTAGTAGAATATCCTATCTACACGGGATCAGCCCCAGGCAGAAGAGACTTCTTTCAAGAAGCATGACAGAAGCTAGCATATATTGTCTTGTCTAAACTCCATAATTATTTACTTTTACTGTTGCCACTTACTTTATATTTTTCATTAAATTGAGGATATTTTCTTACTGAGATTTTTTAATTAAACTGAGGATGATGGCATATAATAAAAAATATATAAATATCTCTCTTTTAGGGTACAAAGGTTCTGTGATAGATGTATTATTATGAAAAATTTGTGCAAACAAATTAGTAGCTGGCCAATATTTAAAAAAAACTGAATAATCAAAACAACATAAAACGTGTAATGCAAAACTAATAAAAAACAAAAAAGATGACAAAACATTTTAAAGACACCTTGGTTTTTCTGTCACCAATTATCACAAATTTTACTTGAATTCACATAAGTACAAGTTTTTCTTCTAACAGCACACACAAAAACTTTGATTTTTCCAAGGATAAGTACTTTATAAATGAGAAAACAATGATATAGTGGGAGAATTGTTTTATTATATAGGAAATGATAAATTCAGAATGAATGTTTGAGTTACTGGGTTTCAGAAAATACACAATTTGTTTTTTAGAAAATCAAAGCTATTTGGTTTTTTGGTTTTTTGTGGGGTTTTTTCCATCATGAGGCCAACTATTTGTGGATATATTAGAGGAGGTCATCAAGCAGATAGGACCACCGATTGACCAACCAGCTGGACCCGGGCATTTGGAGACTCCTCACCCACCCCCTGACCATTTTGCCTACTGCTCCCACATTGCAAGCCATTTTCATGGAAACAGACTTGAGAGAGCAATGTGTGTTAAGACCATCTGGAGGGTAGCCTTTGGAGGTGGTTTCCTCTTCAGGCCTGGGCCCCTTGTCTCTGCCTGCCTGCCTTCCAACTATCCTTCATCATTATTAGGTAACCTCAGGCCCTCCTGGATCTGTGACCTCTGTGACCACCTCAGGCTCCTTGTGTACTTGCACTGAACTTCTCACTGCTTCTGGTGAGTGCTGGTTCTGATCCAACTTGGCCAGGCTGTTCCAGGAATTCAGCTGAATAGGGATCAAACCATTCTGAGCACCTACGAACTCAACAGGAGACCGAAGAAGAGAGTAGCAACAACTCTCTGAACAGAGAAGCGACCACTTTCTGGAAGGTAGGACGTGTGGAGAAGTGAATCTGAGGTGAGATTCGGGAGGATAGGCGGCGGGGGAGGGGCCTCCGCCGCTTCTGGCAAGTGATAGAGCCACAGAGCACAAAATCGGAACTTTTAGAAGCCGGCTCCGCGGAGGGACGTCGCTCCAGTGGCTAAGCGGGGGGTGGAACCCTCGCGGGACAGTGTGGTCTCAGGACCCTCGGGGTCACAGAAAGACTGGGGGTGCCTGAGTGTGGCAGAGCTCCCAGGTATTGGAGAGGGGAAGCCGGCTGCAGAGATGGAGCCGAGGCGAGGGGTCTCAGCTCGGGGTTGCCATAAACCGTGATCACCGGCACAGTCGGGCCACTGCTCCTCCAGCAGGGACCCAACAAGCGGCAGATCCGGGGAGACTCCCTTCCCTCCCCCGGGAGGAGCGGCGCGGGAGCGCACCGCAGGGATCTGCTGGGTTTGGAGACTCCACACGGGGTCGGGTGCCAGACATAGAAACGCTCGGTCACAGGTCGGGTGAGCACGGAGTGCGGCCGGAGACTGGGGAGATGGGAGTGACTGACTGCTTTTCTCTGGAGTCGCACTGAGGAGCGGGGCCCCGAGTTCTCCGCTCCTCCGGGCAGAGATTGGGAGGCCGCCATTTTCACCCTGGTCCTCCAAAGCTGTACCAGAGCTTTCAGGGAACAAAAGCTCCTGAGAGCAAACCCCAGCAGCTTGCTTAGCCCGGACCGACAAAGGTGGGGCAATTCTGCCTCTGGCAAAGACATTTGGGAACCACGGCAACAGGCCCCTCCCCCAGAAGATCAGCACAAACAGCCAGCAAGCCAAGACCAAGTTTACCCATCAAGGAGAACGGGAGAATTCCCACGCTAGGGGAATACTGCACATAGAATTCATGGCTTTTTTTTAACCATGATTCATTGGTTTTTCAAAGTTAATTTTTAAATGGTTTTTTTAAATTTTTCTTTTCCCTTTTTCAAACAACATCTTATAATCCCTTTTTAAAAAAAAACGTTTTTATTTTCCATTTTTAGAGTCATATTTTATCCCTTCATAGTAGTTACCCTTATTTTTGGCATTATATAAGTTGTTCTCTCTGAAATTTTGAGATACAGTTTCTTCTAACAGATCAAAATATACCCTAAATCACTAGTGTATGGCTTTCTTCTAGTCACCTGCCTGATCACATTCTCTCCCTTTTTTTTAATCTTCTTTCTTTTTTCAAACAACTTCTTATCGTATCAATTCCTTTTATAAAATCTTTTATAATTTTCATCTTTACAGTCATCTTCCATCCCTTCATTGTATCAACCCTTATTTTGTACATATATAAGTCTTTCTTCCTTTAAAATTTTAGGAGGCACTTTTTTCTAACAGACCAAAATATGCCCAAAATCTAGTGTGTGGCACTGATCTATGCACTAGCCTGATCATATTTGATCATATTCAGTTTTTTTTGTATTGTTCTGTTTTTGTAGTTATGTTTTTCTTTTTGTTTTTTTTTTTTCTTTTCTTTCTTTTCTCTTTCTTTTTTCTTCCTTTCCCTTTCTTTCCACCTGGTTTCAGGTCTTTTCTGATTTGTATAGAGTATATTTGCTGGGGACGTTGTTAACCTGTTAGCATTTTGTTCTCTCATTCATCTCCTCTCCCCTGGACAAAAAGACAAGAAGAAAAAAATCACCTTAGCGAAAAGAACAAGAGATAGTACCATCAGCCAGGGACCTACTCAATATGGTCATTACTATGATGTTGGACCTAGAGTTCAGAATCATGACTTTAAAGATACTAGCTGGGCTTGAAAAAAGCATGGAAGTTATTAGAGAAACCCTTCCTGGAGAAATAAAAGAACTAAAATCTAACCAAGTCAAAACCAAAAAGGCTATTAATGAGGTGCAATCAAATGTTAGGATAAATGAGGCAGAAGAGAGAATCACTGATATAGAAGACCAAATGATGGAAAATAAAGAGGCTGAGAAAAAGAGAGAGAAACAACTACAGGATCATGAGGGCAGAATTCGAGAGATAAGCGATACCATAAGATGAAACATTAGAATAATTGGGATCCCAGAAGAAGAAGAAAGAGAGAGAGGGGCAGAAGGTATATTGGAGCAAATTATAGCAGAGAACTTCCCTAATGTGAGGAAGGAAACAGGCACCAAATTCCAGGAGGCACAGAGAACCCCTCTCAAAATCAATCAAAATAGGTCAACACCCCGACATCTAATAGTAAAACTTACGAGTCTCAGAGACAAAGAGAAAAACCTGAAAGCAGCTTGGGAGAAGAGATATGTAACCTACAATGGTAGAAATATTAGATTGTCAACAGACCTATCCACAGAGACCTGGCAGGCCAGAAAGGACTGGCATGATATCTTCAGAGCACTAAATGAGAAAAACATGCAGCCAAGGATACTATATCCACCTAGGCTGTTTGAAAATAGAAGGAGAGATAAAAAGCTTCTAGGACAAACAAAAACTAAAGGAATTTGCAAACACGAAACCAGCCCTCCAAGAAATATTGAAAGGGGTCCTCTAAGGAAAGAGAGAGCCTAAAAGTAGGATAGATCAGAAAGGAATACAGACAATATACAGTAACAGTCACCTTACAGGCAATACAATGGCACTAAATTCATACCTTTCAATAGTTACTCTGAAAGTAAATGGGCTAAATGCCCCAATCAAAAGACACAGGCTATCAGATTGGATTAAAAAACAAAACCCATCAATATGCTGTCTGCAAGAGACTCATTTTAGACCCAAAGACACCCCCAGATTGAAAGTGAAGGGGTGGAAAATCATTTACCATGCTAATGGACACCAGAAGAAAGCTGGGGTGGCAATTCTTCTATCAGACAAATTAGATTTTAAAACAAAGACTGTAACAAGAGATGAGGAAGGACACTATATCCTACTTAAAGGGTCTATCCAACAAGAAGATCTAACAATTGTAAATATCTATGCCCCTAACATGG
This sequence comes from Eumetopias jubatus, assembly GCF_037043125.1. Classification (NCBI taxonomy): domain Eukaryota; kingdom Metazoa; phylum Chordata; class Mammalia; order Carnivora; family Otariidae; genus Eumetopias; species Eumetopias jubatus. The sequence goes on from NW_028274813.1 coordinate 55,867,605, forward strand.
GAGCAGCCAATTATATAAGGCAATTAATAACAAAAGTGAAGAAACACACTGACAACAATCCAATAATAGTGGGGGATTTTAACACCGCCATCACTGAAATGGACCGATCATCTAAGGAAAAGATCAACAAGGAAATAAAGACTTTAAATGACACATGGGACCAAATGGACTTCACAGACATATTCAGAACATTCCATCCCAAGGCAACAGAATACACATTCTACTCTAGTGCCCATGGAACATTCTCCGGAATAGATCACATCCTAGGTCACAAATCAGGTCTCAACCGGTACCAAAAGATTGGGATTATTCCCTGCATATTTTAAGACCACAATGCTTTGAAACTAGAACTCAATCACAAGAGGAAAGTCGGAAAGAACTCAAATACATGGAGGCTAAAGAGCATCCTACTAAAGAATGAATGGGTCAACCAGGAAATTAAAGAAGATTTAAAAAAATTCATGGAAACCAATGAAAATGAAAACACAACTGTTCAAAATTTTTGGGATACAGCAAAGGCAGTCCTGAGAGGAACGTATATAGCAATACAAGCCTTTCTCAAGAAACAAGAAAGGTCTCAAATACACAACCTAACCCTACACCTAAAGGAGCTAGAGAAAAAACAGCAAATAAAGCCTAAACCCAGCAGGAGAAGAGAAATCATAAAGATCAGAGCAGAAATCGATGAAATAGAAACCAAAAGAACAGTAGAACAGATCAACAAAACTAGGAACTGGTTCTTTGAAAGAATTAAAAAGATTGATAAACCCCTGTTCAGACTTATCAAAAAAATAGAGAAATGACCCAAATCATCAAAATCATGAATGAAAGAGGAGTGATCACAACCAACACCAAAGAAATACAAACAATTATAAGAACATATTATGAGCAACTCTATGCCAGAAAATTAGATAACCCGAAGAAATGGATGCATTCCTAGAGATGTATTAACTACCAAAATTGAACAAGGAAGAAATAGAAAACCTGAACAGACCTATAACCACTAAGGAAATTGAAGCAGTCATCAAAAATCTCCCAAGAAACAAAAGCCCAGGGCCAGATGGCTTCCCAGGGGAATTCTATCAGACCTTTAAAGAAGAATTAATACCTATTCTCCTGAAACGGTTCTAAAAAATAGAAATGGATGGAAAAGTTCCAAACTCATTTTATAAGGCCACCATTACCTTGATCCCAAAACCAGACAAAGACCCCAACAAAAAGGAGAATTACAGACCAATATCCTTGATGAACATGGATGCAAAAATTCTCACCCAAATACTAGCCAATAGGATCCAACAGTACATTAAAATGATTATTCACCATGACCAAGTGGGATTTATCCCTGGGCTGCAAGCCTGGTTCAACATCTGCAAATCAATCAACGTGATACAATACATTAACAAAAGAAAGAACAAGAATCATATGATCCTCTCAATAGATGCAGAAAAAGCATTTGACAAAGTACAGCATCCTTTCTTGATCAAAACTCTTCAGAGTATAGGGATAGAGGGTAGATACCTCAACATCAGAAAAGCTATCTATGAAAAACCTACAGCGGATATCATTCTCAATGGGGAAGAGCTGAGAGCTTTTCCCCTAAGCTTAGGAACGCGGCAGGGATGTCCACTGCTATTCAACATAGTATTAGAAGTCCTAGCCACAGCAATCAGACAACAAAAAGAAATCAAAGTCATCCAAATTGGCAAGGAGGAAGTCAAACTCTCACTCTTTGCAGATGATATGTGGAAACCCAAAAGACTCCACCCCAAAACTGCTAGAACTCATACAGGAATTCATTAAAGTAGGAGGATATAAAACCAATGCACAGAAATCAGTGGCATTCCTATACACCAACAACAAGACAGAAGAGAGACAAATCAAGGAGTCGATCCCATTTACAATTGCACCCAAAACCATAAGATACCTAGGAATAAATCTAACCAAAGAGGCAAAGGATCTGTACTCAGAAAAGTATAAAATACTCATGAAAGAAATTGAAGAGACACAAAGAAATGGAAAAATGTTCCATGTTCATGGATTGGAAGAACAAACATTGTGAAGAGGTCAATGCTACCTAGAGCAATCTACACATTCCATGCAATCCCCATCAAAATACCATCCACTTTTTTCAAAGAAATGGAACAAATAATCCTAAAATTTGTATGGAACCAGAAGAGACCCTGAATAGCCAGAGGAATGTTGAAAAAGTAAAGCAAAGCTGGCGGCATCACAATTCCGGACTTCCAGCTCTATTACAAAGCTGTCATCATCAAGACAGTATGGTACTGGCACAAAAACAGACACATAGATCAATGGAACAGAATCGAGAGCCCAGAAATGGACCCTCAACTCTATGGTCAACTCATCTTCGACAAAGCAGGAAAGAATGTCCAATGGAAAAAAGACAGTCTCTTCAACAAATGGTGCTGGGAAAATTGGACAGCCACCATGCAGAAGAATGAAACTGGACCATTTCCTTACATCACACACAAAAATAGACTCCAAATGGTTGAAAGACCTAAACGTGAGACAGGAGTCCATCAAAATCTAAAGGAGAACACAGGTAGCAACCTCTTCGACCTCAGCCACAGCAACTTCTTCCTAGAAACCATGCCAAAGGCAAGGGAAGCAAGGGCAAAAATGAACTATTTGGATTTCATCAAGATAAAAAGCTTTTGCACAGCAAAAGAAACAGTCCACAAAACCAAAAGACAACCGACAGAATGGGAGAATATATTTGCATTTGACATATCAGATACAGGGCTAGTATCCAAAATCTGTAAAGAACTTATCCAACTCAACACCCAAAGAACAAATAATCCAATCAAGAAATGGGCAGAAGACATGAACAGACATTTTTCCAAAGAAGACATCCAAATGGCCAACAGACACATGAAAAAGTGCTCAACATCGCTCGGCATCAGGGAAATCCAAATCAAAACCTCAATGAGATACCACCTCACACCAGTCAGAATGGCTAAAATTAACAAGTCAGGAAACGACAGATGTTGGCGGGGATGTGGAGAAAGGGGAACCCTCCTATGCTGTTGGTGGGAATGCAAGCTGGTGCAACCCCTCTGGAAAACAGTATGGAGGTTCCTCAAACAGTTGAAAATAGAGCTACCATACGATCCAGCAATTGCACTACTGGGTATTTACCACAAAGATACAAATGTAGGGATCCGAAGGGGTCCATGCACCCCAATGTTTATAGCAGCAATGTCCACAATAGCCAAACTGTGGAAAGAACCAAGATGTCCATCGACAGATGAATGGATAAAGAAGAAGTGGTATGTATACACAATGGAATATTATGCAGCCATCAAAAGGAATGAGATCTTGCCATTTGCAACGACGTGGATGGAACTGGAGGGTGTTATGCTGAGTGAAATAAGTCAATCAGAGAAAGACAGGTATCATATGACCTCACTGATATGAGGAATTCTTAATCTCAGGAAACAAACTGAGTGTTCCTGGAGTGGTGGGGTGTGGGAGGGATGGGGTGGCTGGGTGATAGACATTGGGTAGGGTATGTGCTATGGTGAGCGCTATGAATTGTGCAAGACTGTTGAATCACAGATCTGTACTTCTGAAACAAATAATGCAATATATGTTAAGAAAAAAGAAAAAGAAGAAGATAGCAGGAGGGGAAGAATGAAGGGGAGTAAGTTGGAGGGGGAGACAAACCATGAGAGACGATGGACTCTGAAAAACAAACTGAGGGTTCTAGAGGGGAGGGGGGAGGGGGATGGGTTAGCCTGGTGATGGGTATTGAGGAGGGCACGTTCTGCATGGAGCACTGGGTGTTATGAACAAACAATGAATCATGGAACACTGCACCAAAAAACTAATGATGTAATATATGGTGATTAACATAACAATAAAAATTAAAAAAAGAACAAATGATGTAATGTATGGTGATTAACATAACAATAAAAAAATTAAAAAAAGAAAGACCATCTGGAGGGTATATGTGACTGAACCCAGTTAAGGCCTCTATACAAATAGAAGCAGGTGGGTGTAGAGATATATTTGTCTTGCGGCCACCCAAGACAAGACTCATACATTAGTTTCTTTGTTTTTGTTTTGTTTTGTTTTGTGTTTTTCTTATTAAACTTACCACCTACCAATCTGAAGTCGTTTGCCTCTTTCTTTGGTTTTTACTTGCTCTCCATGTACAGGGGACAGTTTTGAACCAACAGGATAATAACCTTGAAAAGATTTTCTTTATACTTCTAAAAGTAAGGTGCTGAGGTTTATTAAGTAGGCAACAGCTCAACTCATTTTTTAAAGAGTTAAGTAATTTGTCCGTGTGAGGGTGGTTAGCCTTGATAAAGTCAATGTCAAAAAGACCTATACCTTTAGAGCAGTACTTATCATAGTATGGTCCCTGGATCATTATTCTGTTAGAAATGCAAATTCTCAGATATACTCCAGATCTATTGAAAGAGAAACTCTGGGTTGGAGCCTAGGAATGTTTTAACAAGACCTCAATGTGATTCTGTGCTTCCTATATTTTGAAAACCATTGTTTTTAAGGTTAATACTATAATAAATATTAGTGGGGCCAATTGATACAAAACAGATATTCCAATTTTACATTAATTTCTTTTACATATTAAAAAATTTTTATTAACTGTCTAAATGATAAAACACATTTTATTTAAATACTGAAATCCATCAGTTACTATATATTTGAATGGAAAAGCACAAGAAAAGCACTTTAATAAACCTGCATTTTATTTAGAATTAATTTTATTTTCTTTGGTTTTTCTCTCCCTTCTATTCTAGTTGAACTCGTGCTTTTAGCTTAAATTAATTAACTTTCAGGGGCACGTGGGTGGCTCAGTTGGTTAAGCATATGCCTTTGGTTCAGGTTATGATCCCAGGGTCCTTGGATCCAGCCCCCGCGTTGGACTCTGCTTAATGGGGAGTCTCCTTTGCCCTCTCGCTCTACCTCTCCCTTGCCCCTGCTCATATTCTCTCTCTCTCTCTCTCAAATAAATAAATAAAATCTTTTTTTAAAAAAGTTAAAAAACTAATTTTTAATAAAAATGCTTAAAGTATGTAGATAGTTTTAATACCCTGTATCTACTGACAAATGTATATTTGAATCAAAAATAAAGTTGTAGCTTTAAGATAAGTACATTGATTTAAAATTTTTCCTCTTTTTAAGAACTAATTTCACAAGACTGAAGAATCTATGGAATGAAATCATGTATGCCAGTATTTAATCTTATGGAAGATGACAAATCTTAGATTTTCGGATTAGAACTCATACATAGATAATGGTCTTCAATTACCAAGCACAGTTCTGTAACAATGTGGACATGGTGCTTATAACAACAAAAATAGAAGTTCTAGGTTTCTGTATATGTATCATAGAGCCAGAGAATTAGTAGGAGAAATCTCAGCAGTTTGGACAATGTTGCAGAGAGAGCACAGCCAAAGAAGAAATTTGATGCTGGAAGGTATTTTCTAGGTTTAAAATTGCAACTGGCTGTAGTACACTGGTAAATGTTTAACAACCAGTTTGGCAGGAGGGGATAGGGTAGGAAAGATTTGGTTATATAACCTTTGCCAATCTCCATGGTTTAAATGATCCAACCTTGGGCGATTTCAATCTACTGTATGAGGTCAGTGAATCAGATTTGGGAAGAGATGCACATAACTGGCTGCATCTAGCCAACAAGCTGGTTCCAGACCATAACTGGCTACAGGGTTCTAAGTGTCCTTGCGTGGCTCCATTGTTAAACAAACATTCAATAGCTTTGACCAGTATATACCCTGCCAAATATTCTCAAATCTGGGTGGTGGTGTATATGGGGAGGTGGTGATTTTTCCCAAATGGAACCATATCTTTGATGAAATATTAAAAGATATATTTTTTAAAAAAACTGCTTTACATTTAGTAGGCTACTGAATACGTACTTTATAAAATGAAAAATATCTGTAATTCTCCTTTCTTCTATTCATCATTATGATTTTTTTATGTGATGGGCATTTTCTTTTCCTGGCTGTCATACAATTTACATTTGTTTTATACTGCTAAATATAGAAAAAATTTACAATATATAGGGCTTGATGAAACTTTAAAAATTGACAAATCTTAATTCATATCTTATATAAAATAATTTCAGAAATATTAATTTTAATATATTCACATGCAATTTTTCAGGAATTTCAGAATTAAAAAAACCTTTCAGCTGAGTTGTCTTAAGTAAGTAATTTTTGGGATTTTTATTTTCTTAAATTTTTATTTATTTGTTTATTTTTTAAAGATATTTATTTGGGGAGAGAGAGGGTGCTCTCATGAGCAGGGAGAGGGGCACAGGGAGAGAGAGAAGCAGACTTCCCACTGAGCAGGGAGCCCAACATGGGGCACGATCTCAGGACCTCAGGATCACGACCTGAGTGGAAGGCAGATGCTTAACTGACCGAGTCACCCAGGTGCCCCAATTTTTAGTATTTTTAATTGAATTTCTTGTGTAATCACTATTAAGAAGATGTGAGGTAATTTGCTTAGTATTTTCTTTAGCTATTTTGTAAGACTGAAAATGTTTAAGTATTGAGTCAAACTAATTTGGAGAGATAATTATTGAATACTGTTATTAAGTGATCAGAATATAAGGGGAAAAAACCATGAGTAAGAATATCATTTTAATTTTTTTAAGATTTTATTTATTTATTTAAGAGAGAGAGAGAGAGGGAGAGCCATCGTGAGTGGGGGTAGGGGCAGAGGGAGAGGAGAAAGAGATCCCAAGCAGTCTCTGTGCTGAGCCCAACAGGGCCTCACCTCATCACCCTGAGATCATGACCTGAGCCAAAATCAAGAGTTGGTCGTTTAACTGACTGAGCCACCCAGATGCCCCAAGAACATCATTTTTAAAGCATACAGCAAATAAATGAAAATTTCATTTTCTCAGAACATGTTAAAAAGCATAGGATATCCATGGTATTTATTTATCTTTACAAGATAATTTTTAAATATCCTAGTCACTGAGATACTTGCAGTTTCCTGTAGGGTTTTATGTTCTGAGAAGATCATGTAGAAATAATGGATATTTGGGGGACAGGTACATCAATGATAAGTTTTCTCTTCTTTGCAAGAGTTAAGGAAAGAAAATAGAATTGAAAAATAAAATATAGATGCTGTTAATATTATATATCAGAAGAATGTTAGTTTATATTCTTTAGTCTGTAAGATGGGGGAGCTATTGCATTACACAAAATACTGACCACTTCTGTTCCTCTGAGCATTTTTCTTTGATTAAAACCATTTGTAGTAAATGATGACCCAAGCCTTTGGTTACATTTTAAAGGGGTTATGGTCTAATGAAATTGTGTCTTTAAAGGGGTTTCAATTATCAGAGCTATAAAAAATTAGCTTACTAGTCATAAATTTAAAGTGAGGTATCAATTCTTTCTATAACAGCAGTACATACTGATTATTATCCCATTTTTGGACTAACGCTTTTTAGGCTTTACATGGCAGAGTTTGTCTATCTGACCAGCATGAAACTACCTTTCCTTAAAAATAAGTACTTTGCAGGACACCTGGGTGGCTCAGATGGTTAAGTGTCTGCCTTTGGCTCAGGTCATGATCCCAGAGTCCTGGGATTGAGTCCCACATCGGGCTCCTGGCTCTGCAAGGAGCCTACTTCTCCCTCTCCCTCTGCCTCTCTCCCTGCTCATGCTCTCTCTCTCTTTCTCTCTGTATCTCTGTGTCTCAGATGAATAAATAAAATCTTAAAAATAAATAAATAAATAAATAAATAAATAAATAAATACTTTGCTATTGTTTAGTTATGCTTTTTCTTAAAACCCTGATAGGTCTGGCAAGTCTCTTAATTCCTGTTAAGAGTAAGAAGGAGAACAGAAATGCATTACAGACTTAACCTTGAATGAATTCAAGTCTGAGAAACAAAAGTAGAATGTCTTAAAATTTTAATCCTACAATATAAATGTTGAGAGAAAGAAAAATATGAACACTGCATAAATTATAACTTAAAGTCTTGCTAAACTAGGTTGAGAATGTATTCATGAGCAGTCAATAACATTACATTTATATAATAGAATTCTTGTTACAGAAAGAATTTCTGTGATATTCTAGGAATTTAACATTAGCTCATGTTGTTCATATGGGAAAACTGAGACGAGGAAAAGCTCTTTGCAGTATGTAGTTTCTTTTCTCCTGTTGTGTCTTGGTATTAGAAAACCTTGAAGTAAAAAAAGTGTATATTACAAGGCCTGTTCAGTAGGTTAAAAAACTGAGGTGCAGAAGTGTTATTATTTTCTTAAAGATACTCAGTAAATACTCAGCAAATGAAAAAAGAGCTACAAGTAAAAGAAACAGTGTTCTATGAATATCAATGTTTTCACCTATATTCAAAAATATGGAGAAAAATAAATTCCCGCCTATGTAACTTGTGGTTCTTGAATATAAAGTGTAAGAAAGTAACTTGTAATTATGAAATGTTATAAAAATGTTAGTTCTCGGTCTCTGATAGCCACGATAAATAGCTGATCATCATGTATATCTTTATGCATACATTTACATTTTTAGGTGTTCTAACACTACCCTAAATACACAGAAAAAAGAAAGTTCAGTGGTAGGCACTTAAATGTAGGGTCACTCTCTTTCCTTGATGTCCAATCTGAAATGCCTAATGATTATGTACTCAGAATGGTGCATGGTGAAAGATGAGAACATGTATTCATTTCAGATTCACAAGTTTTTAATTCAAAATTGCATTTATCCATCTCTGTTTGAAAAGGAATAAATGCTTCTCGATTATATGACTTTAAAACATCATTACCAATTGATGCAAAGAAAGCTACTGAAAATAATTTTAGAAATAAAAAATCTTTTAAAAAATTTTTTAAAGATTTTATTTATTTTTTTGACAGAGAGAGAGGGAGCACAAGCAGGGGGAGCGGCAGGCAGAGGGAGAAGGAGTAGCAGGCTCTCCGCTGAGCAGGGAGCCCAGTGGGGCTCAATCCCAGGACCCTGACGATAGTGACTTTAGCTGAAGGATCATGACCTGAGCCTAAGGCAGATGCTCAACTAACTGAGCCACCCAGGGGCCCCAGAAATAAAAAATCTTAATACTCAAAATATGTATGGTGATTCTAGGAGTATAACTAAATAAGTAATTCAAGTTTACTTGTAGGACCACTGCTTCTACAAGTTATTCATATAACTTTTCCATTAACCATATATCAAATCAGCCTTCTCATAATGCCCCTGGATGATATGATTCATCAATAAAATGTGAGACCTGTTTAGAGATTTGGATTGTTTTATTTTGTGTGTGCATGTGAAAGAGAGAAAGAATGATAACTGATGACAATTTTAAGAGCCCAAGATACACAATATAGGATAACAGATATGATCAGAAATTTAGGAACCAGATCTTAAGTTTTTTTCCTGTATCTGCCACATTTTAGCTGTTTGCCACATTGGGCAAGCTGTTTAACCTCTCTGAGTTTCTTCATCTATAAAATGTAGATGACAGGGGCGCCTGAGTGGCTCAGTCAGTTAAGCGTCTGTCTTAGGCTCAGATTATGATCCCAGGGTCCTTGGGCTCCCTCCTGGGAGCCTGCTTCTCCCTCTGCGTACCACCCCCCGGCTCATTCTCTCCCTCTCCCTCTCTCTCTCTCTCACGAGCATGTGCACACACACACAAAAATAAATAAAATATTTTAAAAAATTAAAAAAATATAGATGACTATAGCCACAGAACACAGTTGGTAGAAAGATGAAATGAAGTAATATTTGTGGAACACATAGAAAAGTGCCTAGCATAAAATAAGTGCATAATGTAAAATTATGTTAAAAATTAACATTAAGATGGCTTCAAATATATATGATTTTGTTTCTTGTTGTTTTCATTCAAACAGACTTTAGGAAAATTATAAATTTATCCTAAATCCAAAAATTAATGCTTTAGTTAGAAAGGTCTCTGACCCAAACACAACTATTAATTTAATATATATCTGAGAACTATAATTTTTATTCTTTTAAAAGTCAATACTACTAGCCCATTTTGGAGGACTTTAAAAGCATTACTTTTTGTTTGTTTAAGATTATGTTGCATTTTGTTGAATCAGCAAGAAAATACTTTTAAAAATTAAGATTTAGATATCTGGCATCCAGTTTTACATAAACCAGCCTCAAAAGTATGTTTGGTAAATTTCTACTTCCAAATCTTGCTTCAACTTACTATTTTATGGTGAATAGAGTTTTAATCATTGGAGGAACTCTGACATCCACTAAATTTTATTATTATAAGTAAATCTCTATATCCTTACTCTTATTTATAACATCACATATGTGTCTATCTTTTGTCCACTAGAAAACATTATCTATTTTTGATACTAAGTGCAATTCTTTCATTGATAACAATAGGTAACAATAGGTAGAGGTTAAAATCGCAGGCTCTACCACGAGGTTACTGGGAGTCAAATGCTGGGGCACATTATTTAACCAGTCCCTTAGCTGAGTGTTTTCTATTGTAAGATGCAGTAATAATACTATCTATTTAATAGATTATTATGAATATTAAAGGAATTGACACATGCCAAGGGCCTAGAATAGTGTCTGGTCTTAGTAAGTGTTCCTTAGGACTAGCTATTATTTTTGTGTAAGAAAATAACACATAAGAAATCACTTGGATACAGATATTTGAAAAGGAAGTATTGGTCTTAAAGTTAGTCACCACCTACTGTGGGTATGAACGTATCAATGTTGTATTTTCATATCATTGAAATTAATTATGTAAATTCCTTAACAAGCTTTTTTTTTTTTTACTCAAAAGTGTTTTTATCTAAAATGGGCTTTCCTCTCTTCCTATGGTATAATCAAGGCAATAGATAACAAATGTACAAGGTTATATCATGGCTCTCTGGAGATAATATAGTTTTTCTCAGAGGCAAAATTGAAATGAGGATATGTCGTTTCTGGGATCAGATCATTAAGCACAACCTCTTAAAAGCTGAAAAAATATCAGAAAAAAAATCAGTCACGTGCATTATTAATTCCTTAACATGCTAAGACTAAAATCAGACTTCAGAGAGTATGGAAAGAAAAGATAGGGAAAGAAACCTTTTTCAAAGGGAGGAAGTAAATTAAACAAGTTTTTCCCATAAACCATTAAATCTACCTTGAAAATAGATAAAGGGGAAAAAAACAATAAGAAAACAGAGATTTGAAGGGAAGAGCAATTAGCCCAAAGCCACAAGAAAAAAAAAAAAGCACTTTTTGTTTGTTTGTTTTCAAAGCAATCAAATCTGGTTCTGAAATAGCTTTTCCATTTTCTCCTTAGTGAAAACAAACATCACACAAATTCCCATGTGAAGGGAATGCTGAGAGAGTAACTTCTCCAAGCAAATTTGCATGTGCCCACAGACCAAAAGCATTTGAATGGGCACTTAATTTATTTTAAATTATATCGGCTTTTGCTTAGTAATTCACTTTATAAGACTTCATGGTTAAAGAATTCTTTAAATTGCTTTCAGATTAATAAAAATCACTTGGAAAAAGGATACATATTACTGTGTATATTATTGGTAGCTCTTTAAATCATGTCAGTGCAAATACTTAGAACTCTGGATTTGATTTCAACTTTCAGTGCTTGATTATGAAATCACTAGCAATTACTTAAAAATGTTTCATATGTTTAACATAAATGAACATATCAGGAATCCATTTTATTACAGTTTAATCATATGTAACATAAAATGCCTGTTTACGTGTGTACAGATTCTACAATATACAGAAAACGTATTTTAAAAATTTCCCACCACACACTTCAAATCCAAACCCAAGACCAAAAAAGGTTTACAATATTATGTTAAATTAAAACACATTTATGTTTACAAATACATGTGGACCTTTTTTTTAAGATTAGAAAGCAAACAGCAATATAGTAAAGTGATTATTTCAGAATGTTGTTAATTATGGTTGATTTTTAAATTCAGATTTTACTTATCTGATTGTTTAATTTGTCTCAATTTCATATTTTATATTTTAAATCTGTAGCTGTTTCTTTTACTATATATTTTTGAGTTATTTTCTTAGTGGTTGCCCTGGGATTACAATTTACATCTTAATTTAAGGCAATTTAAATCAGATTATTATCAAGTTAATTTCAACAGTATATTAACAAATTGTTTCAATATAGCTCCATCTCTCCTCTTTCTATGTACAATGTTTTCCATACAAATTATATCTTTGTGCATTATATCCCCATCAATGCAGTTTTTAAAATATTGCTTTATGCAGTTGTATTTTAAATGAGTGTAGAATAAAAGAGTTACAAATGAAAACTACATTTACACCCTCTCTTATGTTTTTCTATATAATTACCTTTACCAGTGAACTTAATTTTTTTGTATGGATTCAAGATAATATCTAGTTTCCTTTCTTCTTCTTTTTTTTTTTTTAGATTTTATTTATTTATTTAAGAGCGTGAGTGGTGGAGTGGTGGCGGAGCAGAAGGAGAGGGAGAAGCAGATTCCCTGCTGAGCAGGGATCCTGATGCGGGGTCTCAATGCAGGGCTCCATTCAGGACTTGATACCAGGACTCTGGGATCTGACTTGAGCGACCCAGGCACCCCGTTTCCTTTCATTATCGCCTGAAGAATTCCCTTCCAGGGCATTTCTGCTAACAATAAATTGTCATTTTTTTTTTTTAATCTAGGAATTCTTAATTTCTCCTTAATTTGTAAAATACAGTTTTTCAGAATGTAGGATTCTTGGGCTGTCAATATCTTTTCTTTCAGCACTTTGAGTACATCATCACACTGCCTTCTACCATTTATGGTTTCTGAAAAATCAGTTGTCAATATTATTGAAGATCCTCTGTATGTGATGAGTGACTTTTTTTTTCTACTTTCGAAGTCCTCTGTACTTGTTTTGCAAATGTTTGATTATGATATATTTACATGTTGATCTCGAGTTTGTCTTACTTGGAGTTTACTAATCTTCTTAGATGGGCATGTTTTTCATTAAATTTTGGTAAGTTTTCAGCCAGTATTCCTTCAAATATTCCTTCTCTCTCTTCTTCTCTTTAAGAATCTTCCATTATATGCATTTTGGTATGTTTCAGGCTGTCCCACAGATCTCTGAGGCTCTGTTCATTTTTTTCTCCATTCTTGTTCCCCAGTTTCTCAAACGGGATAATCACAGTGGACCTGCTTTCAAATTGATTTATGCTGCCTGCTCACATCTGCTGTTACTACTCTAGTGAATTTTTTATCTCAGTTATTGTACTTTCAACTCCAGAATTTCTACTTGATTCTTTTTTTATGATTTCTATCTTTTTATTGGTATCTTTTATTGGTAAGACATCTTTCTCATACTTTCCTTCTGTTCTTCGTGCAAGATTTCTTTTAGTTCCTTGACCATATTTAAAATGGCTGATTTAATGTCTTTGTTTAGTAAGTACAAATTCTAGGATTTCTTAAGGGCATTATCTATTGACTGCTTTTATTCCTGTGCATGGTTCATACTTTGCTGATTCTTTTCTTTGCACATCATATATTTTGTTGTTGGAAAAATGGACATTTTTTTAAAAGATTTTATTTATTTATTCATGAGAGACAGAGGGAGAGAGAGAGAAGCAGAGGGAGAAGCAGGCTCCCAAGGAGCAGGGAGCCTGATGCGGGACTCGATCCCAGGACCCTGGGATCATGACCAAAGCCAAAGGCAGACGCTTAACCATCTGAGCCACCCAGGCACCCAAAAAAATGGACATTTTAAATAGTGCAACATTCCAACTCTGAAAATCATATTGTCCTCTCTTCCCTAGGGTTTGTTATTGTTGCTGTTTATTTGGATACTTTGCTGGACTTAGTTTGAAGAGTATGTATTCTTTGCCATATGTGCTACTGAAGTCTCTGCTACTTTAGTTAGTGGTAGCTAATGATTGAAAGATATTTCCTTCAATACTTTGGACCAGTAAATCTCCCAGACATTGCTGAAGAGTGCTGTTTGTATTGGGGTATTCCTTAAATGCTCTGGCAAGAAGTTCACAAGTCTGCCTTAGTATTCACTTTTAGCTTGTGCACAGCTTTTACATCAACTAGTGGTCAGAGATTAGGACCTTCTCAGGTCTTTCCTTAGTATGTTCACCACTCAGCATATGAATGTGACTTTCTAGATTCCCAGGAATATGTTAGCATTTTTAAGCCCCTATGGACATGTCATTTCCCAGTTTTCCCATATATATATTATTTATTTATTTATTTGAGAGAGAGAGCAAGCTCGAGCAGGGGGAGGGGCAGAGGAAGAGGGAAAGAGAATCCTCAAGCAGACTCCCCACTGAGCTCAGAGTCCTATGCGGGGCTCAATCCCAGGACCCTGAGATCTTGACCTGAGCTGAAATCAAGAGCTGGCCACTTAACCTACTGAGCCACTCAGGCGCCCCATTCTTTAATGTTTTTCATCAGCCTTTTATTAGCCCTAACTGGTAATGCTACCCAGGCAGCTATGATGACAAACAAGTACTACTAATTGTTTTTCATAAATGTCCTGCGGATAGAGTGGTTTTCACAGAGCAGGCCCTAAATCAGATCAAATAAAGGCATCCCTGGAGAACGGAGCTTTTAAGTAGCTGCCAGACAGGTCAGATCAAATAGTGACAATTCTCTGGGACTTGGGGGAAGCTACAATCCCATTTTGTCTTATCCAGTAACTTCCAAATGGTTGTTTTTTCATAGCATTTTTAGGTACCATGCTGTTAGTTTTTAAGGCTACTGCAGAGTTGGGGAGATGGGGAATGAGATAAAGGTGTAAAAGATATAAGCTTGCAGCTTTTATTGAGATTCAGCCACTTTTCTTGAATAAACAAATACACTTTAGATTGTCACAGGTCTTTAGTTGATTTCCAAAGTTCTGAAAACGTTGGTTTCAAAATTTGTTGATTTTGTAATGTTTTCAATTGTTCTCATTGCTTTTATGGAGGAGTGGACTTTTGGAGGTTATTATTCAACCATTCTAGAATTGGCCCTCTCAGGAACTAAAATTGTAACCTAGATTTCTTGACTCTTAACTATAGAGAACAATCTGATGGTTACCAGAGGTGGGGGGCGGGGGATGGGTGAAATTGGTGATGGGGATTAAGGAATGTACTTCTCATGATGAGCACAGGGTCATTTATGGAAGCTTTGAATCACTATACTGTACACCTGAAACTAATATAGCACTGTATGTCAACTATACTGGAATTAAAACAAAATAACGTAGATGTCCTGAATTTAAATCCATGCGTTGTCTGAAAATACCATTTTCTTCCACCACATGGTGTTTACTTACCTTCTACATATATTTGATTTCCTGTACATGTTTTTATTCTTTAGATAACTTCCTTTTCCCCCCTTATCTTATTTCTCCACCACTCTATTTGTGAAGGTTTTCCTTATAACTTATATAGCAATATCTATAATTCTACATAAAATTCACTACACCATTATTTTTACTAAATTGAGAAATTTGGTACATTTTCCAAGAGTTGTCTATTCCTTTAGGGTACAGAGGGTTGATATTTTAATTTTACTTAAACCTTTGTTGGCTAAATGTCAGTAAAGTGATAATTATCTAACTACCACAATTTTATTATTGAAAAAAACTGTTATGTGTAAGTTAAAAATGGTTAATTAGAATTTTAAAAAACATATTCCCAACATAATGATTGATTGTGTGTGTGTGTATGAGAGAGAGAGAGAGAGGAATAGAGGGAGTAATATGCGGGTTACTATTGTATATTTGCTGTATTAGTCATTTTTAACATACGTTTGCTGACATTTGAAGTCAAGAATTCTTTGCCATCATAATTAGTGGTATAAAGTTCCAGTGAGGCTTTTCAGATATTAAAGTTCAAATGTACTGAAAATTATTGCTAGTCACCTGGTCAACAATTTGTTTTTGAAGTTTGAATATTATGCCAGCAGAATTTTTTCCAACTGTTCCATATAAACACAAGTTAATGTTTTCAGCAGAATATAAGTATACAGAAATAGAAAATTTTCAGATTTATCTTCCTGCCAAATATGCATCATTATATTATTTAATGCCTTTCCCTTCCCCCCATCTCCTCTTGATATTCACTTTTCATATATTTTTTGACTATTAAAACTTCTACCAAGATGTTTGTAGAAAAATATACTGGAGATATTGGTTTTCTTTTAAATAATAGGTCAGGGTATCAATCAGCAGAAAATTTGAATTTTAAAGTTTAAATGTGACCGTTATTTGTGTTTATCATGAGTTTTGAGATATAGAATTGGAAATATTAAGGTATACTTAGGAGATCCCACTGAAAATAATCTTTCTAAATCTAATATATTTTAATATACATAATAATTTAATGATTTAAATGGTAACCAATAACTTTTGATCATTAAAAACTCTACAAGTGGGATATAAAATTAATATTCAGAAACCTGTTGCATGTCTCTACACTAAAAATGAAGCAGCGGAAAAATAAATTGAGAAAACATCCTATTTACAATTGTACTATACAACACTGATGATCAATTAATCTATGACAAAGGGGGCAAAATATACAATGGGAAAAAGACCAAATGATGTTAAGAAAAATGGACAGCCTGGGGAAAAAACTGAGGGTTCTAAAGGGGAGGTGGGTGGGGGGATGGGTTGGCCTGGTGATGGGTATTAAAGAGGGCATGTACTGAATGGAGCACTGGGTGTTATAGGCAAACATGGAACATGGAACACTACATGAAAAACTAATGATGTAATGTATGGTGATTAACATAACATAATTAAAAAAGAGGGAAAAAAAGAAAAATGGACAGCTACAGGCAAAAGAATGAAACTGGATCACTTTCTCACACCATATACAAAGATAAACTCCCGATGGATTAAAGATGTAAATGTGAGACCTGAAACCATAAAACTCCTAGAAGAAAACATAGGCAGTAATTTCTTTGACATTGGCCATAGCAACATTTTTTCTAGATATATCTCCTCAGGCAAAGGAAACATATGCAAAATAACTACTGGGACTCCATCAAAATAAAAAGCTTTTGCACAGTGAAGAAAACCATCGACAAAGCAAAAAGGCAACCTACCAAATGGGAGAAGATACTTGCAAATGGTATATCTGATAAAGAGGTAATATCCGAAATATATAAGCAACTTACATGACTGAAGACCCCAAAACAAATAACCTGATTTAAAGTGGACAAAATGCCTGAATAGACATTTTTCCAAAGAAGACATACAAATGGGAGCACCTAGGTGGCTCAGTCGTTAGGCGTCTGCTCTCAGCTTGGGTCATGATCCCAGGGTCCTGGGATTGAGCCCTGCGTTGGGGTCCCTGCTCTGCAGAAAGCCTGCTTCACCCTCTCCCACTCCCCCCTGCTTGTTTTCCCTCTGTTGCTGTGTCTCTCTGTCAAATAAATAAGTAAATCTTTAAAAAAAAAAAAAAAGTCATACAAATGGCCAACAAATGGCACACATGAAAAGATGTTCAACATCACGAATCATCAGGGAAATACAAATCAAAACTGCAATGAAATATCACCCCACACTTGTCAGAATAGCTAGAATCAAAGAGACAAGAAATAAGAAGTGTTGGTGAGGATGTGGAGAAAGAGGAATTCTCATACATTGTTGATAGAAATGCAACTTAGCGCAGCCACTGTGGAAAACAGTATGGAGGTTCCTCAAAAAATTAAAAATAGAATTACTAGAGAAACAAAAATATCATATGATTTCACTCACATGTGGAATTTAAGAAACAAAGAAAACGAAAAATAAAAGGGACCAAAAAAAAACAAATTCTTAACTACAGGAGTTCTTAAGTAAAAGGAACCAAAGAATTCCAGTTAAAATTTCTATAATATTTTAATTGATCTTTTAAAGATTTTATTGATTTATTTGAGAGAGAGGGAGAGAGAGAGCACCAGCAGGAGCAGGGGGGAAGGGCAGAAGGAAAGGAAGAAGCAGACTCTCCACTGAGGAGGGAGCCTGATGAGGGGCACAATCCCAGGACCCTGAGATCATGACCTTAGTTGAAGGCACACACTTAACTTACTGAGCCACACAGGCACCCCTAAAATTTCTATAATATTGACACAAGTTCATCAGGTTAGGTAAGGACTTTTTTCATACAGTCCAAAATAAAATTATAGGTATGAAAATCTATTCACCGTCATATATATATGATGCATACAGAAACTCTATAATAAGGACATTAATTGTAAGTGTAGATTTTCATACATAGCTAGTCTTCGGGATGTACAGAAAATGCAGCTACATGCCAGGTACATTTGGGGAGATATGCATGAACCGACCCTGTCATAGTGTCTGACATTTTCACATTACTCACTGCCTTAGTCTCAGAGTGAGAAGAGAGAGATTTTAACATATGAAAACTTTATTTCAAAATTCTGTTTCAGATGGTACAATTACGCACCAATAGTGAACCAGCATGTTATGAAGGGAAAGAGGCGGAATAAAATTGGGAATAAATGTGCTCGTTAGAAGGGCAAACAAGGGTAGGATACTGAATTAGAAAACCATGGTCTAGATAACAGAAGTCAGTGTGTGGAACTGAAGAGAACAACTGATAATTTGGGAGCAGTTACCATGTAGCGAGTATTATTAAGCCTACATGAATTATTCTCAGATTGAAGTGGGAGAGCTGATATAATGACTAGCATTCTGTAGGGACTTGGTAATTTAATTTAAAAACTCGTGTTTATATTCACTTGTTATGCACACACATTCAAATGACACATACGCATTAAGTACTTATCATTTGGCACCTGCAAGCAGAGGGGTCAATCTCATGAATGGGGATAGGCAAATTCTATTGCTTTTTGGCAGCTTTGTCTTACCAAGCAGTACCATTTTTTTCTTTCCTTCCTTAATAAATTTATGCCTACCCTAGGATTTATATTACCTTGAGGGATTTCATACCAGTATATTTCTGTGCTTGAAGAACACATGGTCATATGTTCTAAGATAGTAATGTCCTTAGCTATTGCCCGTTGATGGCAATTTGAAAGGTAAGTAAAAACTAACACTTCTTTTCATGGATTCTGTGTTTCAATTTCATTTTTCCTTGTGATTATTAAGAAAAAAAATAGTTTAGATCCCAGTGACTAAAATAAGAAGCAATTTTATTGCACTCGTCTAAAAAGATATAATTAAAAATATATGCTGTTAACAACAATTTAAATTTTTCTGGTCGACAATTGTAAATTTACAAGTGTGTTTCTTATCTGGCACTGCTGCAAAATCTTCCAAATACACAAATTTTCTGTATTTTGGAACACAGCCTAATAAGGATCATATATTGAGGTAGTGGAAACTAGAAAAATTCGTGTTGTAAACTAATATTTATTGAGCACAAGGTGTATGTTAAAGATGCGGCTTAATTAGCTACTCTCAAAGGCGTAGGAAGAATGTCCAATAGGCTAGGAAGGTGCTTGGATGCAAGATGGCATGAAATAGTCTTGGATTAAGATATTTCTTCTCTACTTCTCAAATAAATTTAGCTTTTTAAAAAAATCAAATATAATATGCATGCAACTAAAGAAATAATGTATTTGTTGGGGTAAAGCAATGAAGGGAAGGGGGATTTTTTTTTAAGCCTGAAGCCAAATACCATTATTATAATATTACAATACAGAACTTTTTTTTTAAGTTTATTTATTTTTTAAAGTAATCTCTACACCAACGTGGGGCTCCAACTCATGACCCCAAGATCAAGGCTTGCACACTCTTCCAACTTAGCCGTCCAGGCACCCCATAATACAGCACTTCTGTGACTCATCATCACTTTATTTCCTTTGGAAAATAATACTTCCTGTCTTTATGTTATCAACCTAGTTTCTAAGCACTACCTTTATTTTAACAAAGAATTATATCATTTTATAGACATCATCTTATCATCCAAAATCTGTACACTAACACTAAAATAACCAAGATAATATGATTTAATAAATGTCTTTAAATATCTTATTGGCCAAAGAAATTCTTATATCTATTAGAGGTTTCCTGAAAGTCATGGGTTTTTTTCCTATGCAGCTATTAACTTCCTAGAAAGAATTCTATATATAGAGCTACTTTTTTTTTAAACCAAGGAAAGAAGTACTGTGATATATAAATTTAAGAGTAACCTTTGTCCTTAAATAAACCACAAATTTTACCAATATTTTTACATGTACTTCATTACTCAAAATTTCATTACTTTAACACAACTGAGGATTATACTCTAATCTCTCAATAGCCGTAATTCATTTTTAAATGCTGAAGACATCCATATTTAATGGCAAAATCTCCATATATATATATATATATTATAATCATTAGACAGAAGGAAATAATGGAAATGTTCACATTTAACCAGTATATTATAGGGTGAATTCTATGTCATTATTGCTTAAAGATTTTATTTCCACTCTTGGTAAAAAGATGCAATGCCACCATGAGAAAATTTGAATACTGTGCCCAAGCGCCTTGCAAGTGTCATATTTTGTTTCTAAAATCCAGTCTGGATTCTCTGTTGACACTGGCAGGCAGCTGTAATGAAAATCATCTCCCAAGCAGCTGCAACTCCCACTTCAGTTTTAGTCACAGCAGCTCTCCTGATTAGCCCCTGCAGGAGCTGCCACCAAGCTGAACCTAAATCTGCTCTCCAGAATCACAGACATGTGTAACACAAGGCCACGAGCTACCAAAATTCATAAGCACGACGTGATAACCTTTCTGTTTGGCTTAATCATTGTGTGTGCTGAAAATAGCCATAGAGGTTCACATCATATGCATTGTCTAAGAACTTTAAGCACAAGGCTGGTAATTTGTTATTATGTGATTTTTGCCCACTAATGATATATGATGTACAAGAGCATGGAGAGTTAAAAGAACAGCAGAAACCATAGCCACCTATGGTTTTTATTCTAATCTTTTGTACTTAATCACATGCACTTGCACTCTTGGTTTCCTGTAGATTTTCTGTATAACTCAACAGGTGCAGGATCTGCATAGTTCTCTCCAATTCTTATGTAGAAATGGCACAGCATGGAGGTGAGGTTTTATTTAGAATAAATTCTACCACCAAAGAGTCTAATTGAATAGTCCTTGGGCTGGCAGAATTTTTTATGAACATGCAAGGTTTTTTATGATACGGTTGTAAATTTGCGCTTTGTTTGGTCTTCTGATTTAACTTGCTGTAAGGTCTTAGATTCTGACTAATTATTCTGCACTTAAGGAAAATTTTTCATTCATGGGGGTGTGAGCATGAATATGTGTATCTGCGTGTATGCTTGTGTGCACTTAGCTCATAAAATAGACTGGGTCCTCAAGGCACCTGATTAAATTGGGTGCACAGTCATACCAAAATGTGTCAGTCATGCAAGGGACTACATGGGTGGAACATTTTTAAGAGACCAAAGGAAAACAATATGATGCTTTGCACTGGATAGGGAAGATATATGAATGAGGTAAGTTCTGGGAATTAAACAGAAAATCAAAGTCGAAAGGCAAAGATGAGGACAAAAAGACCAGAAAAGGGGTGCCTGGGTGGCTCAGTCCATTATGTGTCCAACTCTTGATTTTGGCTTAGGTCATGATCTCAGGGTTGTGAGATCGAGCCCCACCTTGGGTTCACTGGGCAGGGATCCTGCTTGAGATTCTCTCTCTCTCCCTCTCCTTCTGTCCCTGTCTTGCCACAACCCCCCCGACTCATGCACTCTCTCTCTCTCTCAAAAAAAAAAAAAAAGACCCAAAACCTGTAGTAGGAATTTACATGGCATCCCCAAATGCCAGTAAATAGTTTTAGACATTGTGCCAACTCCCCACCCCCACCACACACATCATTTTGGTAAAAGAGGAAGAAATGACTTGAGCTAAGCTACACAGCACAGGCAATTGATGTCAGAGAAAATCTTAGATCCTAGGTCTTCCCAGGGTTTGGAATGGGTAGAAGTAAAATAATAATAGAAGTTGATATTACTGAATGACATTACTGGGTCAGATACTGTTTTAAGAGCAAGCAACAAAGAAAGTAAAATGTAAAGCAATTTGAGGTCATGAAAAATGAAAAGAAGCTGAATACCAACCAAGGAGGAGAATGGGTAAAGCTATGCTCAGGCTAGATTTGTGAGTGATGAAGGGGACTGAAGGAAGACAGAAGAGGGAAAGGAGTGTCAGAAGAATGGAAGAAAGGGAGAGAAAGGGAGGAGGTAGGTATGGTTCCTAGCAAAACTGAAGCTGGAATCCACATCATCCATACACACTGCTATGTGTAGTAGCTCACAAAGTTTGAGCAGGAGTAGATGGGGCACGTGGCAGGTTCATTTGGATGAGCTTCTGACTCTTGATCTCAGGGGTTGTAAGTTCAAGCCCCATGTTGGGCATAGAGCTTACTTAGAAAAAGAAAGAAGAAAGAAAAAGAAAGAAAGAAAGAAAGAAAGAAAGAAAGAAAGAAAGAAAGAAAGAAAGAAAGAAAGAAGGAAGGAAGGAAGGAAGGAAGGAAGGAAGGAAGGAAGGAAGGAAGGAAGGAAGGAAGGAAGGAAGGAAGGAAGGAAGGAAGGAAAGAAGGAAGGAAGGAAGGAAGGAAAGAAGGAAGGAAGGAAGGAAGGAAGAAAGGAAATAGGAGGCACTCCTGTCTGGCCTGGGAGGCTAGTGGGGGCAAAGGGAGGCTTTAAGAAAAGGGTATTAGGTTAACATTAAAAAAAAAAAATAAAGAGTCTATGTTCAGCCCCCTGAACTAAGCAGTGACCCCAGGCAGAGTTATGGTCACTGTATAAAATAACAGTGTTTTACACAATAACAATATAGGGCTTAAATTAGACATAAGGTGGTTGGTAAGGAATGCAATTTGCATTGAGAGAAGTATTTCAGGATCCAAACCATCTAAGCAGGTGAGCAAATCACAGGAAAGTGGCCACCTGCCCTCCATCCTCATTTAAGCAGTTCTTTTATCATAGCTGATTAATGTCACAGATGCTCCGGTGAGGTTGAGCTGTTTGTGAGGGGTGTAGACTGCAGCACACAGAAAAGGGAGCTCTCATAAAGCAGCTATAGATTCAAGCACGAGAAGAGTTTTGCAGACCTGGGAGAAGCTTTAAGAGAATGAGTTAGATGAGTAATGTGAAATAAGGTTTAAAATTATGGAAGACAGGAAATAAACTATTTATTTAGAGACTAAGAGTTTGTGATAACTTATGTATAGTTTCAGCAGTATTAAAAAGAAGAAAGACAAGAAGCAGAAAATGGATGAAGAGGAAATTGATTCAGGAAGCATAAATCCATCAATATGATCCTTGCTAAGGAAAAAAAAAACAATATTAGTGTGTTTTATAGGAAAAGCTGAGCCAAGATAAAGTGCCAGTGGGAAAAGAGATCTAGATGATAGTATAGTAAATCTTAAAGTCAGATGAGTTGAACTACATAGCCTTGGAAAATCCTACTGAAATGAATAATGAAGCTTGGCAGACTTTTGGGAAGTAATGGGAGGAAGTCTGAACAAATAAGAGGAATGCTAAAAAAAAAAAAAAAGTTCCACAAGCAACTTATGGAGCATCTATTAGCACCAAATTTTGTCCTAGATATTGAGATAACAAAGGCAAGTCAAAATCCTGTAGTTTGTAGGTTAAGGAAGGGATAATAGAGAATATGGAATAGGCACAAAGTGAGGTGGGTGTCCATCGGGGGACTCTAATCCAGCCTGCAGTTCGGCAGGGAGGTCAGGGATAAGAGCAGTTAGTCTATATCTATGTAAATGAAAAATCTAGGTTTTCTTAAAAGAACTTCCAATGTTCCAATGTTCCAAGGTTACCAGGGAAATTATCTATGTGAGTCATGGTGGACCTTCTACCCTTACTTTTGCTCTGAAAGATAAACATTTCCCTCTGTGCTCTCTCACTGATGTGTTTTCTCTACTACATTGAGCTTAGGGCTTATGGTACACCCCTTAGTACCCAAATATGAATTTATAAGATCCTTCCACTACATGCTGGTAGTACACCAGAGGCCAAACTAAAATTTCTACATAGGACTTTATTAAGAAATTAGTTATAATAAAAGGAAAATAAGTCAGAGTAGCAGTCAACTAAGGCAGTTGGTTTTAAAGGCATAGCTTTCTTATCTTCAGCTTGGGGTTCTTACATTCATATGGGAACAACTATCTTTTAAGTACTTCTTCCTGGGATAACTTTTCCCTGTAAATCTAGGTCCAAAGAACAAAGCACAGACAGGTGTCATTCTTTTCTATATAAGTTACACTATCTACAAGGAATAACACCAGGACTAATATAAAAGGATATTAGGAATCACTTCATCTTTTTCCTAAGCTCTGCACCAGGTATATATACAAGAAGTAACAAGGGGTCCACCTTTCTAAAATAGTCTGTATTTTTTTTTAAGGTTTTTTAAAATTTTTAAGTAATCTCTACACCCAACATGGTCTTGAATTTACAACCCCGAGATTGAGAGTTACATGCTCTACCGATTGAGCCAGCCAGGTGCCCCTAAAATGGTCTTTAAACAAAGAGTGGGAATCAATATGGGGATTTAGCAACATGATTTCTAGGAAGATGGACTAAACAAGGTAGCACCACCTCCGCAATGGACATATTGAACTATTACAAAACAAATTAGAGCCAAGACTCAGTTACTGCAATTGAAGGATAACATGAACTTGATCACAAAGAATGAGACAAAAACGCAATATGAAAAATGAGTTTAAAACCATAACAAGGTAGGAATTCTGGCATGATGGAGTAAAGACCTGCAGAATTCTTCTCTTCAATAAACCAAGGAGAACAAGAGCAAAAGTTGTCAAAGTCAACTTTTTTAGGACTCTGAAAATTTATCTAATGCTTACAACAATTCAAGGAGCATTATTCAAAAAGAGTGACTGAACCCCAGCAATCAGGCCCAAATGGTATAGGATATTAGAATTGAACCAGATACACAGAACTGTTTTATTTAGTTTTCTGGACCAAAACTTGGCCAGCCCGTTCTTGAAATAGGTGAGTTAACATACATAAAGCCTGAGCACTGGTAAGAAATACTGCCCTTTTTCCTAAAAGCAGACTTTCTCCTAATACCTAGCCCAAGGCTGGGCATACAATTAACTTCTGCAGAACAACAGCAACACAGATAAATACAGGTATGAATGAATGAGTGAATGATGGCCTGCTCTACTCTTGTATGAATATTATCTGGCCGGCTTATTATTCATGGAAAAACTCAGTAAGATGTGTCTAACACTTACCATCTCGGGGCAGTTACCTCAAACCTCTGAATCTTAGCTTCTTCATGTATAAATTGGAGTTGATAACAGTACACAGTACTGTCTGCTTTGCCTTGCCCAGTAGCAGTATCATAGCCAATGAGGATTATCCAAGGCATGATTATTGCTAACGGATAAAAATAGTATTGCTGCCTGAGGGTGGAGCAAGATGGCGGAGGATTAGAAGACCTGGATTTCATCTGGTCTCAGGAATTCAGCTGAATAGGGATCAAACCATTCTGAACACCTACAAACTCAAAAGGAGACTGAAGAAAAGAATAGCAACAACTCTGTGAACAGAGAAGCGACCACTTACTGGAAGGTAGGACGTGCGGAGAAGTGAATCCGTGGCGATATTCGGGAGGATAGATGGCGGGGGAGGGGGCCTCCACCAGCTGCTTCTGGCGAGTGCTAGAGCCGCGGAGCACAAAATCGGAACTTTTAGAAGCCGGCTCCGCTGAGGGACGTCGCTCCAGTGGCTAAGCGGGGGGTGGAACCCTTGCGGGACAGTGTGGTCTCAGGACCCTCGGGGTCACAGAAAGACCGGGGGTGCCGGAGTGCGGCAGAGCTCCCAGGTATCGGAGCGGGGAAGGCGGCTGAAGAGACGGAGCTGAGGCGCAGGCTCTCAGCTCGGGGTTGCCATAAACTGTGATCCGTGGCCCAGTCGGGCCACTGCTCCTCCAGCAGGGACCCAACAAGCAGCAGATATGGGTAGACTCCCCTTCCTCTCCCGGGAGGAGCGGCGCGGGAGCACACCGCAGGGATCTGCTGGGTTTGGAGACTCCACACGGGGTCCAGTGCCAGAGATAGAAATGCTCGGTCACAGGCCGGGTGAGCACAGAGTGCGGCTGGAGACGGGGAGACGAGAGTGACTGACTGCTTTTCTCTGGGGGCGCACTGAGGATCGGGGACCAAGTTCTCGGCTCCTCTGGGGTGGAGATTGGGAGGCCGCCATTTTCACTGTCGTCCTCCAACACTGTGCGGAAAGCTTTCAGGGAACAAAAGCTCCCGACAACAAACGCGAGCGGATTGCTTAGCACAGACCCGGCAAGGGTGGTGCAATTCCGCCTCCGGCAAAGACATTTGGGAACCACGGCAACAGGCCCCTCCCCCAGAATATAAGCATGAACAGCCAGCCAAGACCAAGTTTACCGATCAATGAGAAGGGCAGAACTCCAGCGCTAAGGGAATACTGCACATAGAATTCATGGCTTTTTTACCATGATTAATTAGTCTTTCAAAGTTAATTTTTTTAACTTTTTTTTTAATTTTTCTTATTCCCTTTTTCAACCAACATCTTATCAATCCCTTTTTTTTAAAAAAAAATTTGTCATTTTTAGAGTCATATTCTATCCCTCCATAGTAGTTACCCTTATTTTTGGCATTATATAAGTTGTTCTCTCTTTGAAATTTTGAGATACACTTTCTTCTAACATATCAAAATATACCCTACATCTCTAGTGTATGGCTTTGTTCTAGTCTCC
The DNA here is from genome assembly GCF_037043125.1 of Eumetopias jubatus. Taxonomy (NCBI): domain Eukaryota; kingdom Metazoa; phylum Chordata; class Mammalia; order Carnivora; family Otariidae; genus Eumetopias; species Eumetopias jubatus. The sequence goes on from NW_028274813.1 coordinate 55,894,365, forward strand.
TGCCTGATCACATTCTCTCCCCCTTTTCTTTCTTTCTTTCCTTTTTTTAATCCTCTTCTTTCTTTTTCAAACATCTTCTTATCAATTTCTTTTTTAAAATTTTTTATAATTTTCATCTTTACAGTCATATTCCATCCCTTCATCGTATCAACCCTTATTTTGTACATATATAAGTCTTTCTTTCTTTAAAATTTTAGGAGGCATTTTCTTCTAACAGACCAAAATACACCAAAATCTAGTGTGTGGCACTGATCTATGCACCAGCCTGATCATATTTGATCATATTCTGTTTTTTTTTGTTTTGTTTTGTTCTGCTTTTGTTAGTTTTTATCTTTTTCTTTCTTCTTTTCCCCTCTTTCTTTTTTCTTTCTTTCCCTTTCTTTTGCCCTGGCTTCAGGTCTTTTCTGATTTGATTAGAATATATTTTCTGGGGACGTTGTTAACCTGTTAGCATTTTGTTCTCTCATTCATCTCTTCTCCTCTGGACAAAATGACAAGACAAAAAAAATCACCTCAAAAAAAGAACAAGAGATAGTACCGTCCACCAGGGACCTACTCAATATGTACATTAGTGTGATGTTGGACCTAGAGTTCAGAATCATGATTTTAAAGATACTACCTGGGCTTGAAAAAGCATGGAAGTTATCAGAGAAACCCTTTCTGGAGAAATAAAAGAAGTAAAATCCAACCAAGTCGAAATCAAAAAGGCTATTAATGAGGTGCAATAAAAAATGGGGGCACTAACTGCTAGGATAAATGAGGCAGAAGAGAGAATCAGCAATATAGAACACCAAATGATGGAAAATAAAGAGGCTGAGAAAAAGAGAGAGAAACAACTACTGGATCACGAAGGCAGAATTCGAGAGATAAGTGATATCATAAGATGAAACAACATTAGAATAATTGGGATCCCAGAAGAAGAAGAAAGAGAGAGGGGGGCAGAAGGTATATTGGAGCAAATTATAGCAGAGAACTTCCCTAATGTGAGGAAGGAAACAGGCATCAAAATCCAGGAGGCACAGAGAACCCCTCTCAAAATCAATCAAAATAGGTCAACACCCTGACATCTAATAGTAAAATTACGAGTCTCAGAGACAAAGAGAAAATCCTGAAAGCAGTTCGGGAGAAGAGATATGTAACCTATAATGTTAGAAACATTAGATTGTCAACAGACCTATCCAGAGAGACCTGGCAGGCCAGAAAGGACTGGCATGATATCTTCAGAGCATTAACGAGAAAAACATGCAGCCAAGAATACTATATCCACCTAGGCTATCATTGGAAATAGAAGGAGAGATAAAAAGCTTCTAGGACAAACAAAAACTAAAGGAATTTGCAAACACGAAACCAGCCCTCCAAGAAATATTGAAAGGGGTCCTCTAAGTGAAGAGAGAGCCTAAAAGTAGGATAGATCAGAAAGGAATACAGACAATATACAGTAACAGTCACCTTACAGACAATACAATGGCACTAAATTCATACCTTTCAATAGTTACCCTGAAAGTAAATGGGCTAAATGCCCCAATCAAAAGACACAGGCTATCAGATTGGATTTAAAAAAAAGACCCATTGATATGATGGCTGCAAGAGACTCATTTTAGACCCAAAGACATGCCCAGATTGAAAGTGAAGGGGTGGAAAACCATTTACCATGCTAATGGACACCAAAATAAAGCTGGGGTGGCAATTCTTCTATCAGACAAATTAGATTTTAAAACAAAGACTGTAACAAGAGATGAGGAAGGACACTATATCCTACTTAAAGGGTCTAGCCAACAAGAAGATCTAACAATTGTAAATATCTATGCCCCTAACATGGGAGCAGCCAATTTTATAAGGAAATTAATAACAAAAGTAAAGAAACACATTGACAACAATACAATAATAGTGGGGGACTTTAACACCCCCCTGACTGAAATGGACAGATCATCTAAGGAAAAGATCAACAAGGAAATAAAGACTTTAAATGACACATGGGACCAAATGGACTTCACAGACATATTCAGAACATTCCATCCCAAAGCAACGGAATACACATTCTACTCTAGTGCCCATGGAACATTCTCCGGAATAGATCACATCCTAGGTCACAAATCAGGTCTCAACCGGTACCAAAAGATTGGGATTATTCACTGCATATTTTAAGACCACAATGCTTTGAAACTAGAACTCAATCACAAGAGGAAGGTCAGAAAGAACTCAAATACATGGAGGCTAAAGAACATCCTACCAAAGAATGAATGGGTCAACCAGGAAATTAAAGAAGACTTAAAAAAATTCATGGAAACTAATGAAAATGAAAACACAACTGTTCAAAATCTTTGGGATGCAGCAAAGGCAGTCCTGAGAGGAAAGTATACAGCAATACAAGCCTTTCTCAAGAAACAAGAAAGGTCTCAAATACACAACCTAACCCTACACCTAAAGGAGCTAGAGAAAAAACAGCAAATAAAGCCTAAACCCAGCAGGAGAGGAGAAATCATAAAGATCAGAACAGAAATCAATGAAGTAGAAACCAAAAGAACAGTAGAACAGATCAACGAAACTAGGAGCTGGTTCTTTGAAAGAATTAATAAGATTGATAAGCCCCTGGCCAGACTTATCAAAAAGAAAAGAGAAATGACCCAAATCATCAAAATCATGAATGAAAGACGAGAGATCACAACCAACACCAAAGAAATACAATTATAAGAACATATTATGAGCAACTCTATGCCAGCAAATTAGATAACCTGGGAGAAATGGATGCATTCCTAGAGATGTATTAACTACCAAAATTGAACAAGGAAGAAATAGAAAACCTGAACAGACCTATAACTAGTAAGGAAATTGAAGCAGTCATCAAAAATCTCCCAACAAACAAAAGCCCAGGGCCAGATGGCTTCCCGGGGGAATTCTAGCAAACATTTCAAGAAGAATTAATACCTATCCTCCTGAAACGGTTCCAAAAATTAGAAATGGAAGGAAAACTTCCAAACTCATTTTATGAGGCCACCATTACCTTGATCCCAAAACCAGACAAAGACCCCCATCAAAAAGGAGAATTACAGACCAATATCCTTGATGAACATGGGTGCAAAAATTCTCACCCAAATACTAGCCAATAGGATCCAACAGTACATTAAAAGGATTATTCACCATGACCAAGTGGGATTTATCCTTGAGCTGCAAGGCTGGTTCAACATCCGCAAATCAATCAGCGTGATACAATACATTAACAAAAGAAAAAACAAGAATCATATCATCCTCTCAATAGATGCAGAAAGAGCATTTGACGAATTACAGCATCCTTTCTTGATCAAAACTCTTCAGAGTATAGGGATACCTCAATATCATAAAAGCCATCTATGAAAAACCTACAGCGAATATCATTTTCAATGGGGAAAGACTGAGCGCTTTCCCCCTAAGGTTAGGAACGAGGCAGGGGTGTCCACTATCACCACTGCTATTCAACATAGTAATTAGAGGTCCGAACCACAGCAATCAGACAACAAAAAAAATCAAAGGCATCCACATCTGCATGGAGGAAGTCAAACTCTCACTCTTTGCGGATGATATGATACTTTATGTGGAAAATCCAAAAGACTCCACCTCAAAACTGCTAGAATTCATACAGGAATTCAGTAAAGTGGCAGAATATAAAATCAATGCACAGAAATCAGTGACATTCCTATACACCAACAACAAGACAGAAGAGAGACAAATTAAGGAATTGATCCCATTTACAATTGCACCCAAAATCATAAGATACCTAGGAATAAATCTTACCAAAGAGGAAAGGATCTGTACTCAGAAAACTATAAAATACTCATGAAAGAAATTGAGGAAGACACAAAGAAATGGAAAAACGTTCCATGCTCATGGATTGGAAGAACAAACATTGTGAAGAAGTCAATGCTACCTAGAGCAATCTACACATTCAGTGCAATCCCCATCAAAATACCATCCACTTTTTTCAAAGAAATGGAACAAATATTCCTAAAATTTGTATGGAACCAGAAGAGACCCCGAATAGCCAGAGGAATGTTGAAAAAGAAAAGCAAAGCTGGCGGCATCACAATTCCGGACTTCCAGCTCTATTACAAAGCTGTCATCATCAAGACAGTATGGTACTGGCACAAAAACAGACACATAGATCAGTGGAACAGAATTGAGAGCCCAGAAATGAACCCTCAATTCTATGGTCAACTCATCTTTGACAAAGCAGGAAAGAATGTCCAGTGGAAAAAAGACAGTCTCTTCAACAAATGGTGTTGGGAAAATTGGACAGCCACATGCAGAAGAATGAAACTGGCCATTTCCTTACACCACACACAAAAATAGACTCCAAATGGTTGAAAGACCTAAACGTGAGACAGGAGTCCATCAGAATCCTAAAGGAGAACACAGGCAGCAACCTCTTCGACCTCAGCTGCAGCAACTTCTTCCTAGAAATATCGCCAAAGGCAAGGGAAACCAGGGCAAAAATGAACTATTGGGATTTCATCAAGATAAAAAGCTTTTGCACAGCAAAAGAACCTGTCCACAAAACCAAAAGACAACCGACAGAATGGAAGAAGATATTTGCAAATGACATATCAGATACAGGGCTAGTATCCAAAATCTATAAAGAACTTATCAAACTCAACACCCAAAACACAAATAATCCAATCAAGAAATGGGCAGACGACATGAACAGACATTTTTCCAAAGAAGACATCCAAATGGCCAACAGATACATAAAAAAGTGCTCAACATCGCTCGGCTTCAGAGAAATCCAAATCAAAACCTCAATGAGATACCACCTCACACCAGTCAGAATGGCTAAAATTAACAAGTCAGGAAATGACAGATGTTGGCGGGGATGTGGAGAAAGGGGAACCCTCCTACGCTGTTGGTGGGAATGCAAGCAGGTGCAACCCCTCTGGAAAAGAGTATGGAGTTTCCTCAAAAAGTTGAAAATAGAGCTATCCTATGATCCAGCAATTGCACTACTGGGTATTTACCACAAAGATACAAATGTAGGGATCCGAAGGGGTACGTGCACCCCAATGTTTATAGCAGCAATGTCCACAATAGCCAAACTGTGGAAAGAGCCAAGATGTCCATTGACGGCTGAATGGATAAAGAAGAAGTGGTATATATACCCAATGGAATATTATGCAGCCATCAAAAGCATGAGATCTTGCCATTTGCAACGACGTGGATGGAACTGGAGGGTGTTATGCTGAGTGAAATAAGTCAATCAGAGAAAGACATGTATCATATGACCTCACTGATATGAGGAATTCTTAATCTCAGAAAACAAACTGAGGGTTGCTGGAGTGGTGTGGGGGTGGGAGGGATGGGGTGGCTGGGTGATAGACATTGAGGAGGGTATGTGCTATGGTGAATGCTGTGAATTGTGCAATACTGTTGAATCACAGATCTGTATCTCTGAAATAAATAATGCAGTATATATTAAGGAAAAAAAAGGAAGAAGAAGATAGCAGGAGGGGAAGAATGAAGGAGGGGAAATCAGAGGGGAAGACGAACCATGAGAGATGATGGGCTCTGATAAAGAAACTGAGGGTTCTAGAGGGGAGGGGAGTGGGGGGATGGGTTAGCCTGGTGATGGGTATTAAAGAGGGCACGTTCTGTGTGGAGCACTGGATATTATGCACAATGAGTCATGGAACACTACATCAAAAACTAATGATGTAATGTATGGTGATTAACATAACAATAAAAAATTTAAAGTAAAAGCTCCACCCCCATGTGCCGGACACTACCAACCAGATATATTTTTGCCTTTGGGGAAAAACAGTAAAAAATGAATTACACAAGAGAGGAAAATACTTATTTGGTCTTGGTAACAGTGTCCATGAACCTTCAAAACCAAACATATTCTCCAACCTTCAATCTCCTCTTCATATTTTATATGTTGTTTATTGTAACACATGCAGCAGCCCACTGACTCCAATACTTCAGCTCTGCGTCTTGCTGGAGAATTTGAGCTCTATCCTTACATGGCCTTCCACACTCACCATTGTTGGGCCTAAACCCGTCTTCACTGGGATAGTTGGCTGGAGCCACCTGGACGGTTGACGATGTTGGGAACACCAAAATGTGTGTACAGGAAGCATCTTGAGGGGTGTTCAGCTGAGATGACTGCATGTTCAGAGCGGTACTTCGCCCAAACACAGAACCCATTGTGACAGCATCTTTAAAAAAGAAAGAAAAAGAAAGACCTTTATCACTTCCCTTCTGTGCATCAGTAAACAACTTCAGAAATGAAGTTATAGGAGTACCTGAGCTGGAGAGACAAGAGTGTGACACAACTCCTAATATGGATACACATTTAAAGTTCCACCTAAGTGTTTATCTTCAAAAAAAAAAAACAAGACTCAGAGCATACAGCTATGAAAACCCAAGCCTCATGTCATATGGGAAAAGTTAAGATAAAACTGGACTGTGCCCACCAAATATGTTTTAATTACTTATATAAGAAGCATTTCTAAAAATCTCCCACTTTCAAAAAAAATAGTATCGCTAATAGATAATATTATTGGGAAGGCAACATGAGAGTGCCCAACACAGTACCTGGCATGGAATAGATTTCAGTAAATATTTGTTAAATGGATATATGAACTAGTGAAAGAACAGATCAATCCATGAGATTCCTTTGTGGAGAGGGATAGCTCATGAGTATTGGGCCACCTTCTTGCTGATCCAAGGATGTACTGGCGGCTCTTTTATTTCCGTTCTTTACATTCCTTTACTAGTTATAGGACTCCTCCAAGGCGTGAAGAAATGCCCTTCAGGCACTTTGGACCTTAGAAGAGCAAGGGAGCTGAAAGTCAGATTGGAAAACAATTACGAAGACGGATGAATAAGAAATGAGATCGTGGGGCACCTGGGTGGCTCAGTCAGGTAAGCATCTGCCTTTGGCTCAGGTCATGATCTTGGGGTCCTGGGATTGAGCCCCATGTAGGGCTCTCTGCTCATCGGGGAGTCTGCTTCTCCCTCTTCCTCTGTGCTCTCTCTCTCTCAAATAAATAAATAAAATCTTTATTTAAAAAAAGTAAAGAAAAAAAAGAAATGTTAATTTTGAAAAGGAGAAGAATTTAAAACAGGATAGTGGGAATTAAAATAGGAAAATTTTGAAAATGTAAGCATTAGAAATTCTGAGGCTTATCACACCAGCAATATTACATAGCAGAATTACCAATTGATTCATGTAAAGCCAGTTGAACTTATTTCAAATAATGTGATACTGCAATTGTCCTGCCCTCATTAAGCCTACAGGTGGTGGGATTAATAACATAAGCCAGACTTGGGGCATTTCAATGCCACTACACTGTATTCCTTTTTATTATCACTTTCTGAGTCATAAATGCACACCTTAAAAATGCTAACACATGTTGTTTATATGTTTTAAATATACCATAACAGCTCAAGGAAAAAAAATGCATCCATATTCTTATTTAGAGGTGGATACCTATATTAAAGTTTAATAATAAAATAATAATGATCAAAGTTTAGACATGGGGTTGACTGTGTACCAGGCATTGTTGGAAGGTTTTAGGTATTTTTTTTAAAGATTTTATTTATTTATTTGACAGAGAGAGACACAGTGAGAGAAGGAACACAAGCAGGGAGAGTGGGGGAGGGAGAAGCAGGCTTCCCGCCAAACAAGGAGCCTGATGTGGGGCTCAATCCCAGGACCCTGGGATCATGACCTGAGCTGAAGGCAGACACTTAACGACTGAGCCACTCAGGCGCCCCGGTTTTAGGTATTTTTAATCTTATACTCCTCACAAGGACCCAGTAAGATACTACTAGTATCCTGATTTGGCAGTTAGGGAAACTGAGGCATGGAGAGATTAAATAACTTGTCCACATTTACTCAAGCTAGGGCTAAAACTTGAAGCTAGGCCTTCAAATACCAGAATTTTTTCACAAAACTTACTATCTTGACTCAGAAAAATTGCATTATGCTTTGTCATTATGTAATAGGATTTATCCTATTATAGTGCTTTATGAAAATAGAGGACATGGGAAGTTATGATTGACACGGGGAAAAAATAGACTTAAACATGAAGCCCAGAAGTGAGACTTTTACTACAAAATGTCCTCTGCAGCTAACTACGCCTCTGCCCTCATGTTCATGCTAACATCAGAATCACAAGCAACGGCTTACCCAATTGTGCATACATCTACTTTTATATTTGATGGGATTTGGCTTCTTTTCTATCTCAGCTCCAGGAATTCTGCTCAACAAACACCTTATGAAGAGAAATAGGTGAAGTGATAGGAGAGAAAGGTGTCAGGAGATATAACTGTTCCTGGATTGGTCCATATTGGCTGTGTAATATGGGACCGGTCCTTAAACTTGATTTACCTTGGCTTCTTTGTCTCAAAAATTAACACACCACAAGACTGTATTATATACTTCAAAGTTACCAAGGGATTAGATCTGCAATGTTCTAACCATGCAAAATAAATGATAATTATGTGATGTAATGGAGGTGTGAACTATGCTTTGGTAGTGATCATGTTGCAATATATATATGTGTATCAATTGATGTGTTGTTCAAGATGTTGTGTGACACCTTAAACTGAAGTGATGTCATATGTCAATTATAGCTCAATTTAAAAAATTTTAAAAGTGCACTGAAAGGAAAAAACTGTTGAACACATCAGAGTGTGCCATGGTATGGATTACTCTCAACAATAACATATCACGACTAAGAGGAACACCCCTCCTGCCCCAAACAGGGCCTTCTTATACCTTAGTTGCCTACATTCACTTACCTCTTTGTGACTTGTGCTGTTACATGCTCTTAGCTGGACTGTGTTATGGCTTATTAGTCACTGCTTTTCTACAGGGCCATGTGATAACTGAAATAATTCACAGTTTCTGTTAGAAGAAACTCAATACTCAGGCTTAACATAGAGCCAATAGAGCCATCTACAAGATTCCGTAAATCTTGTAACAAGAATTTCTAGGAATTTCTCTTCATGTTTCTTTCTTTTCAAATTTGTTACAAATATTTGGACTTAAAGAAATTCCATCTCCTTTACACTATGACACTTACTGAAAATATGTTTGCTATAATTCTTATTATAAAGTCTTTCCTCTGGGGTAAAGTGGAACTATGATTTTGTTTTGTGTGTGTGTGTGTGTGTGTGTGTGTGTGTGTGTGTGTGTGTGTGTGTTAGAAAAAAAACACAATAAGGGGCACCTGGGTGGCTCAGTTGGTTAAGCAACTGCCTTCAGCTCAGGTCATGATCCTGGAGTCCCGGGATTGAGTCCCATGTCGGGCTCCCCGCTCAGCGGGGAGTCTGCTTCTCCCTCTGACCCTCCCTCCTCTCATGTGCTCTCTATCTCTCTCTCAAATAAATGAATAGAAAAAGAGAGGAAAAAACACAATAAGAACATAGATTTCACAATTTACTTTTAACAAAATATATGGCTGGAGAAAGATGGACTCAAGAAAATACATTGGATTAATTAACATAATGTTCATATAACTCTATCATTAAATCAAATAGTCCAAAATTATATCAGTTCAACATAATGGTAGGTAGAGAAATTTTGGTCTGAAAAGGAAATTTCTAAGTGAAAAGAATTGTGACTTGAAGTGGATAAAGTCTATTTTTTTGAGTGCCCATAACTGCAGCCCTAATTTTAAATGTCTCTAGACTTAAAAGACATGACTAACTCATACTTTGATTTTTTAAATGTAAGCTTTTATATTGAGAATGCAAATTTATGTATTTTAATTCTTATTTTAGCATAGAACAAATTTAGTGGAGAATTCTTTCATCTTGGCAAAAAATAAAGGCCATTTATCTTCCTTAGTATCTAATTCTCTTGAGGCAGAAAGTACAGTGTGAAAGAATAGTTACATGGTAAAATTATGAACAAAACTCTGATGTTAGTCTAAAAAGAAACAATAAAATATAACAGATTTGCTGCTATTTGCAAGGTTTTTTTTCTGTTGGAAAACCTTATATGAGGTCAGAACTATGTCACTATAACTATTTGTTACCCAGCCATTTCTTTTGTACATTTTTAGGGCACTCCTCTTACTATATCAAAAACAATTATTATTTTCAGGTTTATCATGGCCAATTGGGGAGACCAGAAATAGACTGGCAAAAGTAGAACATTACCCTTATATAATTTTGTTCTTCAAGTCATTCTTTCATTGAATATTAATTTTTAACATTCTTGATGACTAGACATTAGAAACATCAAGTTAGCACTGCTGATCTTTTTTTTTTTTTTTTAAGGGGGGAGGGTCAGAGGGAGAGGGAGAGAGAGAATCTTAAGCAGGCTCCCATGGAGCCTGACTCAGGGCTTGATCTCACAACACTGAGATCATGACCTGAGCTGAAATTAAGAATCAGACGCTTAACCAACTGAGCCACGCAGGTGCCCAGGAGTTATTGCTTTATAGCTGATGGATAGAGCCATGGGTATGCAGTAAGGCAGAAAGAGTATACAGAATGAAAATAGGAAGTTGACTAACAGTTAAGCCCATGTTTAAAAACTTATGTAAATTATTTCATGTTTCTAGAGTGTTTTAATATTCTTATCTAAATAAGCACAATTGCTAATATGGGATTGAAATTTTCATAATGGCAACACTCTTCTGGTAGAAATACACTAGGCATATATGTAAGGTGACTACATAGTAATTGTCACACAGATGAGTGTCAATTATTCAGAGGGAAGACAATTCGTTGTGCTTAGAAATCAGGACATTCAGGTTAAGCTAAATTGCACATTCATATTTATCTAAATAGTGTATAGACATAATTCCTTAATGTGAGTTTCCTTTTGAAAAATCAAATATTGCTATAAACATTGGGGTGCATGTATCCCTTTGAATCAGTATTTTTGTGTCCTTTGGGTAAGTACCTAGTAGTGCAATTGCTGGGTCACAGGGTAACTCTGTTTTTAACATTTTGAGGAACCTCCATACTGTTTTCCACAGTGGCTGCACCAGTTTGCATTCCCACCAACAGTGCAAGAGGGTTCCCCTTTCTCTGCATCCTCACCAACATCTGTTGTTTTCTGACTTGTTAATTTTAGCCATTCTGACTGGTGTGAGGTAGTATCTCATAGTTTTGATTTGTATTTCCCTGATAATCAACGGTGTTGAGCATCTTTTCATGTGTCTGTTGGCCATTTGTGTGTATTCTTTGGAAAAATATCTATTCATGTCTCCTGCCTATTTTTAATTTGGACTGGTTTTTTGGGGGGTGTTGAGTTTGAGAAGTTCTTTATATATTTCGGATACTAACCCTTTATCAGATATGTTATTTGCAAATATCTTCTCCCATTCCATAGACTGCCTTTTAGTTTTGTTGATTGTTTCCTTTGCTGTGCAGAGCTTTTTATTTTGATGTAGTCCCAATAGTTTACTTTTTTTTGTTCCATTTCCTCAGGAGACATATCTAAAAAGAAGTTGTTAAAGCCAATGTCAAAGAGGTTACTGCTTGTGTTCTCCTCTAGGATTTTTATAGTTTCATATAGCAGCATTATCTACAATAGCCAAATCATGGAAACAGCTCAAGGATTATTCGTTGACTGGTGAATAAAGAAGATGTGTGAAGAATGAAATATTACTCAGCCATAAAGAAGAATGAAATCTTGCCATTTGCAACTACATGCATAGAGCTAGAGAATATTATGCTAAGCAAAATAAGTCAGTTAGGGAAAGACAAATGCCATATAATTTCACTCAAATGTGGAATTTCAGAAACAAAACAAATGAACAAAGGATGAAAAAAAAAAAAGAGAGAGAGAGGCTAACCAAGAAACAGACTTTAATTATAGAGAACAAACTGATGGTTATCAGAGGGGAGGTGGGTTGACGGATGGGTTAAATAGGTGTTGGGGTTTAAGGAGTGCACTTGTTGGGATAAGCACTGAGTGTTGTATGGAAGTGTTGAATGACTATATTGTACACCTGAAACTAACATTACTGTATATTAACTAACTGGAAATTAAATAAAAACTTAAAAAAATAAACTTGCATGTAGAAGTAAACAAACAAAACCCACTAGAAAAGTCACTGCATGATTATTTACTTAAAATATTATGACTCTGGAGGCGTCTGGTGGTGCAGTTGGTTGAGAGTCTGACAATTGGGTTCAGCTGGGTCGTGATCTCAGGGTCATGGGATCAAGCCCCAGGTCTGTCTCCGTGCTCCAGGCCCAGTCAGCTTGGGATTCTCTTTCCCTCTCCTTCTGTTCCTTCTGCTCGTGCTCTCTTTCTCTCTCTCAAATAAATAAATAAATCTTAAAAAAATATTATGACTCTGATGTAAATACATGTGGACTTACATCATTTATTTTTCATATAAACCATCAATTAAAATGTTTACTTGTTCATCCACAATGCCTTTTTTTCTAAGAAGCATAACAAATTTTCTATCTTGTCAAAAAAATGAAAGAAAAATCAAAAACAGATCTTAAAATTCTGTTTGCCAGATGACCTAATTCAATGTGACACTTTTTTTGAAAATAAATAATATTTTATATTTTCAAAATACTATCCCATGCACTGTAACCAATAGACTATCACCACAACCCCATGAGAGAGGTAGGACACATAGCATTTCTATTTTGCAGAACAGAAACTGAAGTATTGAGAGGTTAACTGATTTGTCCAAGATCACACCTTTAGTGAATGACTTAAATGTAGGAATCCTAACTCAAAGTCCTCTGAGTTTTCTAAAAAATTGCTCTGGACCGCTTTGTTTTTTTAACTAGGAGATAGATTACAAATATTTATATAGTTATAATTAGCCATTATGAAGCACAATCATTGTTATTCTAAAGTTTTGATATACTGTAGTAGCATATGCCCTAGTTGATTTTACAAAATAGTTAATATGAGTGCTAATTTCTGTATTGTATATTTTCAATTGACCCTGCAGACCTGCTCTCCGCCCTTCTCTATCTTATGTTCTTCCCCAGAAGACTATATGACCTATAGGGCTAACTCACTGGGTCCCCATGCCCTCTGACTTCCAGTTGGCTTAGGCCATTCTGAGGCACTGAAACAAGATTAAAAGGCAGAAGGATTGAATTACAGTGTTAGTAGTTCTCTTGTTCTCATCTTCTGCAATTACCTTAGGCTAGTATGTCTAGTGAGAGTAGGTCACTGCTTACTCAGAGTGGCCTTTTCTACACAATTCTCCATCCTTCCCAATTCCAGAAACCTCTCTCTTCCCTCCCACACACACAGGACTAGGGGTGGTGACAGCTTCAGATTTATACTGTAGTCCTTGTGATTCCCCCCCACTTTCCCATGCCTCTGCAATTAGTTGTTTGACAAATAAACCTACCTCAGATAAACCTAATTTGAGTGTGTCATCTGTTTGCTATTAGTGCTATTGATAATATAATCTCTAAATCAAGAATTGCTTCTAAAATCATTAATTTCATTTTTGAAAGAAGATATATTCTAGAAATCATCTATTAACAGAGCCAGTACTGAAGACTCCTTAAATAATTCCTTGGTAGAATAGGGGAATGTATAAATAAATAAAATATGCATTTTCAAGTAGACCCACTTAAGAAAACCCCAAATAGTGAATACTCATTTCCAGAACAAAACTTTCCAGATATTATATGATAATATCATCTTCTTAGGCTATCACCTCTCTTAGTCTTTCATATTTTCCAAGAATCATTTGGATTAGGATGAGGAAAACAATGACTGCTATAAAATGGTCCAGCTTGTGTCTGAGATTCATCTGTCTACAAGCAGAATCATATACCAAAAGTTAAAATGAATAAAGTCTTACTCTGAGAAAAATATCAAAATAATGGGCAGTTTGATTACAAGAATGTTTCAGTGACAATGAATTATCACAGAAAATGAACTTCTGAGTCAAACAGACCTGGCCTAGAACCCTAGTTCCAATACTTGGTGACCAGGTGAACTCAGACAAATCATTTAACCAGTTCCGTTGTTTATAAAAAGGTAGATAACAGGACTTATCTCACAGTGTTGTTGGGATGATCAAATAAGAATGAAATGAGTGGCAGTGCTATGTATTAGAACGAACAGAAACTTAGAGTCTAAATAATTAATGCTACTTACTAGTTGTGTTCCCTTGGGTAACTTATTTACTTAACTTCTCTAAGCCTCAGTTTATCTATCTTTTAAAAAATATGGGAAAATACCTGGTTTATAGACCCATTGTCAGTATTAAATTAACATACACACATAATTACATTTGCTTCTCTCTATATTCTTCTTAGTTGTAAGAAAGAGGATATTGAAGAAAGGTGGCGTTCTTGAGAGTCAAGAATTCACTTGAATTATATGGTAAAATAGAGTTTGAACTCAGGCTGTAGGACTCTAGAATACAGGGGACTTATGTATTCAAGGACTTTCTTTTATTTTCTAAGAAGGCATATTGGTTAAGCATGTGGACTCTGATGTCAACCTGCCTGATATGAGCCCTGGCTCCAACATTTACTGTGTATGTGACATGTTCTTAAGCAAATTACATAATTTCAATTTCCCTGCTTGAAAAATGACTGTAGAAATCAGACCTATCTCTTAGGATTATTGTGAAAATTAAATAAAATGTCTCTGAAGTTGTGCTTGGCATATTTAGTTAGTGATCCATGTAATATATGTATAATGAATAAAGGTGAAATTCAGAAAATTAGTAAGGAGGAACACATATCTGTTTTGACTCCCAAGAACTTTATCTTTCTTCAATATCATCTTTCTTCCAACTAAGAAGAATATGTAGAGAAGGATATATAATTATGTAAAATGAATTATGAACTTTGGGTTAGTAGAAATATTATATGTAAACAATATATTTGGGACAATATAAAAAGACCAAAACCAATAATCATTTCAGAATTTAACATTGTGTATGTACACACGCACATACAAACACAAATTTACATTTGTTCAGATTTAGCTTCCATAAAGAAGAAAGGATTTTTCAACTCCCAGTAGAAAATTTCTATTTATCCTTGAGTTTCCCCCTGAAAACTATGATTCTCCACAGCTCTTCTGGGAGACACAATTGGTGATAAAGCCAGGTTCTGACTCTATGTGAGGTGACTTTTATTGCAGAATAAAGATAATTCAGTTCCTGAAATTCTATTTCTGGATATAGATTTTCTCTTATAATGTTTCTTTTAAAAGTGATGTATTGAGAAGTTTAGAAGTGGTTAATTATGAAATAAATCTATCTCTAAGAGTTCTAAAATTCAGGGACTCTTCAGTTAGGTGATATTTATACTTGAAGCAAAATGAAATGCAGAGTGATATCTTTCCTTCTAGAGCTTTCTTTCAATTACTGTTTACCCCTCTTCCCTTTATTGCCCCTCAAGTAGCTGCTCTTTAACAATCTGAGTAATCAGTCTTCAGTAGGCATCTTTTACAAATTCGGTCAACCTGCTTTCCATTTCTTGTGGCCTCTTCAGTGTAGGGCTCCATGTCTTTGTACTTGAGTCATTTCCTAGCAAGTCTATTACAATTCTTCTAGAATTTTTTTAAAAAGTCACCCCCTTATATTTGTCAAAAGATATGGTTTGGATCTTTGCTGATTGAGTTTCTAGGTCATGATTCTGGTTTTAACCACAATTTCATGACTTATGGGAATGTAGATCTTGCTATGTTGTACACACAGACCTTCTCCAGGGACTAATAAATGTCAAGCCTCTCGGGTAGCTGAGTGTTTAAGAGCCTGATTACCAGAACTGGAATTGGTTGTATTACCAAGAGAAATCATGTTACAGCTTAATGGGAAAGATAAATGAGTGAATATTTTAAAAAATCGGTTTGATTGTAAAGGGTTTGGAGAGTGAACCCTTGACAAGAATAGTGCCTGTGCTCTATCATTTTTAATTTGAGATTTTCAAATACACCTTATAGCTAACCTAGTCTCCTAAGAATCCTGAATGACACTACACATTGTCATCTACAAAATAAACAATACCTTGTATATTTTAACTAACAACAATATATTTTTCTATTAAAAAGAAGTTAAGAACAATTGCAGGGCTACTTATCCAGAGGCCAACCCACTCCTAAGTATCTAACTGTCCTATAAAGTTAAAATGTCTGGCAAGTCTTGGAGCTAGTTTAATTGTGCCAAGTACAGTTGTGGCTTTAATACAAAAAACTTGGAAAATGTCGTTTAGCTTATTTTGCTTTTATGAATATTGTCTGCAACATTAAATATTATAGGTATTGAGCTTTTATAGATTAGGAAATGATTGTAGATTGGGAAGGCAGCAGTGATTAAATAATGTTTTAACATTTGAAAGCCATAGACTATATTAATTTACAATTCTCTCACCTTCTTTTAAATTAGCTAGATAGCAGTGGGTTGCTGGTTACTACATGCATTCTACAAGTGCCTTTCTATATGAAACTTTACAAAACCTTGGGCGCCTGGGTGGCTCAGTTGGTTAAGCGACTGCCTTCGGCTCAGGTCATGATCCTGGAGTCCCGGGATCAAGTCCCACATCGGGCTCCCTCCTCGGCAGGGAGTCTGTTTCTCCCTCTGACCCTCTTCCCTCTCGTGCTCTCTATCTCTCATTCTCTCTCTCTCAAATAAATAAATAAAATCTTAAAAAAAAAAGAAACTTTACAAAACCTTGCAAAAGGAAAATTCAGTCTTAATCAAATTGAAGAAAATACTAAAAGGTGAATAACTTTGCTAAACATATGTTATCACAGGCTTCTAATTGAAACTCAATGAAGGATATTTACCAGGACATTTATAATATTGTGAAGATAATATTGACATGCTATAACCTAGAAATACAAATATTAGTATTAAATCCTATTCCTGATGATGCCCATCATTTTCTGTAAGATATGAGGCACTCTGAAGGTAACTTCATTTTAATACTTACCACACTGAAATAATACTTCTCGCTGGCACTCTCTAGACTTGTCTAAACACGGAATAAACTATGAGTTTCTTGGGCAGAAAAATCTTTATTTAGAAAAACTAACAATAACAGCTGATCTTTATGTAGCACCTGCTGTGTTCTAGACACTATTCTAGATGCCTTGCATATGTTAACACAAAATACTCATAACGCTTTGAAGGAATTTTTATTACTATTAGCATCAGCCCATGTTTTACTGATGGGAGAACTGAAGCACAGATGAAGGGAGTGAATTCCAAGGAATTTGCTAAAGACACACTGCTGATTAAGTGCCGGAACCCAGCTGGGATAGCCCTGGCATCTGTGTGCTTAACCACTGCAAAATGCAGTGTGTGCTTCTCAGTAGTTCACTTAATTTTGGTAAATTAAAATAAGTAATTTAGTATTATCTGATTACAGTTTACAGAAATCTTTACTTCTGGATCCAGAGGAATAATTTCAGAGCTACAATGTAGAGACAGTTCTCTTTCCTTCTGTTTATTTTATAGGACAAGAAGGTATTACTTTCTTCTCTTGAGATTATAAATTTTCCTCCATAAGCTTTGAAAATCTTATTCTTGAATGAGAATTTCTAGAATTGGTTTGGTGTATAAAGATCATTATATTTTACCATCACTTGCTTTCAAATGCCTCATCATTCAACTGTACTTACTTCTTATATGCCTGAAAAAGTGTTTAAAATATGTTAGAGAGCACATTTCTTTAAAGGGATTATTTTTTATTTAAAATAATTTTATTTGCTATGATAAACATGATAAATTTATTCATAAAACAAGAATGTCTGGCGTCATATTATAAACTGTGTTGTAGGATTGGATAGTCACATATTATATTTCATTCAAATCAGATATAATTACTCACTGATTGGCTATGTTAAGGCATAAGCCACGTTTCTATGTGCATAGAGAGGGGGGAGGGTCAGAGGGAGAAGCAGACTCCCCGCCGAGCAGGGAGCCTGTGCATTCTCCCATTGTAATAGACCAGCTATGATGGATTATGTTATCTCTCCTTTCCTCCATTTACAGAATTCAGCCATACTTGAAATTATTAATTGTTGTATGCTCCATTAAATAAAATACATATCTAACATATAGCAAAGCTCTTGAAATGCAATAATTTAGAACTTGGTTTGAATAAATGATTTTTTATAGAAAATTCTATAATTGCTCAGGATTTTACATACATTAAGAAAAATCTGTTTATTATTCGGTAACTTTAATTTGGTCTGGTTTAATTTTCTCAACAAGGCAGCATTTAAGTTCCTAACTCCTTGTGGGTTTCACAATAAATTATTTCATGCTTTTACTAATTATTATTTAATGTGGAAATTTTAGAAATTATAAAGTTTCCAGTGAGTTAATGAGTTAATGAAAACTATTCAAAACATATTTTAACATAATTTGTCATTAAATATGCACATTTTAAAATAATAAACATTTTAATGAATATTTCTTTAGTACTATAATATGTATGAGAGATATTGCTTGGGCACTCTTACATTATCTTATTGTTCCATTTATACAGTGCTTTTATAATGCCAATTTTTCTCCAGATTAGAATAGCACTTTCAAAGCCTTTCCTATATTCAACGACTGTGACATTTGTATTTTCACAGCGTGACCTCCATGTGCAGGACTGGTTCTCTGGAATTCTAGACAAGTCATTCTTGCTACCAGGCTAAGAAAAATCTCCCCAGGTTATGAGACCTGGGTGTCTGTCTTTTTCCCAATGCTTGTATCCTAGTCTTGGTAACTTTTTGAGACAGAACATTAGGCTTCTAGTAGAGTCTACCTGGTTTTTGACAATTCTCCTTTTGGGGGCAGTGTAGTATAATACCAAAGAGGGCAGGTTCTGGTTGACCAGGCTGTTCAAAACCTGTTCTACCACAAAGCTATCAGGTAACAGAGGCAATTCCCTTAGCCTCAGGGCTGCTATACAGTGATGTGTTTTGGTTTGAATAATAGCCTCATCTCCCAATATGAATAAATGCACTTGAATACTTTTGTTCTCTTGTGAATTTAATTAAGATTAGTTCTCTAAAATATGGGGATGATGTTTGTTAACTTAAAATCTTGTTTACAAGAAAAAATATGATTACACATTAGGTACATGATATATACCAAACAAACATTAGTTTCTTGTCTCTTTCCTGTCTCTCACTTATTCTTTAAGTTTGTATGGTTTAATTGTTACATATTTCTGTGCATGCCTATGTTCATAGTCACTGACTCATTCTTCTTTTTTCCTTGCTTAAAATCTTTCATTATCCTGCAGATATACTCGCAAGAGTGTCCAAAGATGTTATGTACAAGAATGTTTATTATGGTTTTGTAAATAATACAAACAACTGAAAAATAATTTAATATCTATCAATATGAAGTGGGTTTAATAAATTTTGTAAATTTATTTGGTAGAATACTACTTAACTTTAAAAAAGTATACTAATATTATGAGGAGATGTCCGGTTATAGTAACTAAAACAGGTGGAGCACATAGGATTTTTAGGGTAGTGGAACTACCCTGTATGATACTATTGTGGTGGGTACATGTCATTGTAAATTTGTCCAAATCCATAGAATGTACAACACCAAGAGTTAACCCTAATGTAAACTATGGACTCTGAATGGTAATGATGTGTTCTTCAGTTTTAACAAATAGTACCACTTTGGTGGGAAATGTGGATAATGGAGGGAGCAATGCATGTGTGGAGCAGAGGATATATAGGAAATCTCTGCATCTTCCTTTCAATTTTGCTGTGAACCTAAAATTGCTCTAAAATGAGGTCATTTTATTTTATTTTATTATTTTATTTTTTAGAGGGCGGGGAGGGGCAGAGGGAGAGGGAAAGAGAGAATCTTAAGCAGGCTCCATGTCCAGTGCAGAGCCAGACACGGGGCTCGATCCCACCACCCTGGGATCCTGACCTGAGCCAAAATCAAGAATTGGATGCTTAAGCAACTAAGCCACCCAGGTGCCCCCAAATAAAGTTTCTTTTTAAAAAAGGAAAGCAAATAGGAGAACACTATTCATGTTTGACTATTAGTCAAAACTATTAACAGAGATTAACTCTGAGACTCAGTTCAGGACACTTACTTTTCACTTCGTGTCTCTCCCCCCCTTTCTAAACAAGGTCAGTTAAATACTTCTAACAAAAAAGCAGAATCTTTATTTCAGTCATATATTCTTACAAATGATACTTTTCTTATTACAGATTAGGATGACTAAAATGTTAAAGATGAAAGAAAATTTAGTTTTGGCAAGGAATATTGGCACGTAGTTCTTGCTAGTGAAGTATAAAGTTGATTGATTTTTAGAAAATAATTTGGCCATTTTTTTTCACAATTTAAAATATATATAACATTTGACCCATCAAGTCTATACCTAGAAATCTTGGAATAAATCCTTATAAAATTGTGCAAACATATGTATGGATTTATACACGTTTTCAAAAACACTTATCAGAGTTTGCTTTTATAAATTATGAAAATGAAAAATTGAAAACAAGCTAAGAGCCCATTAATAGAAATCAGGTTAATAAGTTATGGTGCATAATAAACTGTAATGCAAGATAACAGCTACAAAATTGGTAGGTTTGGACATGCTACCCGGGAAAAATGTCCATAATATATTATTGTGTAAAGAAGGCAAATGGTACCCAATTTAGCAGAAACAATTAATGAATAGATACATACCAAAAATCTTACGGAATTTTATTGCATTTAAGGCCTTCTGAACAGCAAGAAAAAAACACCTATTCTAGTTTATATAAACCAAGCTCCAATTTAAATTATAGACAATTAAAATTACCACTTCCCATTTTTTCACAACTTCTCAAGTGGATTGTAAGCTTCTTGCGGAAACTTTTGATTTCTTATTTCTCTTGATCCTCCTCACATGGTGAAAGCACATAATGGATTTCAAAGGATGCTTCCCATGTTCACTATTCTTTTTCCTAAGTGTATGGGTTCTAGAATCAGAATGCCTATGTGTGAAAGCCCACTCCAAAACTTCCTAGTTAAGTGGCCTTACATAAGTTACTTAACTTCTTTGTGTTAGAGTTTCCTTATCTATAAAACAGGGAAAAAGTAATAACTATCTCAGAGGTTGTTATATGGATTAAAGGTATTCAGAACATTACCTGTCATATTGTAAGTACTCAGTAGTTGTTAGCTATCATATTAATGAGTTTTTATAATGTTTTGACTAAATTTGAAAAAAGAATAATATGACATTCCCTGCCTACCAGATGATGCATGAAGTTGGTGTCTTTGTGTTCTATTTAAAACAAAATCCACTCTATTGTGCAAGACAAGAAAATTGTTTTTACTAACACTGAAAAATCTGTTTTGTTTTGGAGGTTATGGATATGCTCCTTGTCTCCTATCTTTAACTTATCCCATAATATCACAATAATCACATAATATGATAAACCCTAATATAATCATTACCATCATTATTGGGGTCAGACCACAGATCTAACCCTCTAGATGCTCATTCAGTGTTCAGAAATCCACCTGGTCACTTATCCACTTGAAAACTGATCCCTGACCTTGTTTCCTTTCTGTTGGCACTCCATCACTAAGCCACTTGAACTGCATTCTCCAACCCCCCTGCCCCGCCGCCATGTCCCGACCATTACTACCACGTGTATTTCATTCTGATATACTTTGTATGGGGAAAATATATATATTTACTCAGTTCATCTTCTAATATCAATAAAGTAATATAGTAACAACACAAAGTAGAGTAAGGCAAAATTCTCTAAAAATATCGGGGCGGAGGATAGATAAACAATGAAGGCTGACAACCTAATGCCAGCTACTTAGCAAAAACATGGAGGAACTAACAAAACTGTTCTCCTCCCCCATTGATTAAAAAATAAATAAACCAAGGGGCTCCTGGGTGGCTCAGATGTTTGAGCATCTGCTTTCGGTTCAGGTCGTGATCCTGGGGTTCTGGGATCAAGCCCTGTGTCAGGCTCATGCCTCGGCAGGGAGCCTGCTTCTCCCTCTGCCTGCTGGTCCCCCTGCTCGTGCACTCTGTCTCTGTATCTCTGTGTCTCAAATGAATAAATAAAAACTTTATAAATAAATAAATAAACAAAACAAAATAAAGATAAAAATAAAAATAAACATCTAAAAGCACAAAGACAAACAAAAAGGACATTTACCAAAAACAATTCTATTTTTCAAGCCCATTCTATTTTTGAGTATTTCTGAAGTTTTCTTGTTTATCTTTAGTCCTTTCACAGAAATTATTTCCCATTGGAAGCAAATCTACATAATTTTCCTCCTAAAGGTTGATTTTTATAATTTCTTATTAGCAGAAATAGCAAAGAATGAGGGTTTAGTAAACTTTTCCTTTAGGGAATCATTGTCTGATAAAAAGAAAATGATATTCTCCAAATATTTCCACCAAAATTTTATATAACCAATTTATTCTAAATAGAGTGTCTAATTAAGAGGACCTGAAGATTAATGTTGGTATTTCACATTTCAATTGTCCTCTATCATCTAAATTTTTTGTATGTAGCCTTATTTTTTACATGTAGCCTTATTTATTTTTAATAGCAATCTATTAAGATCAGTAGTCCAGGTTTACTATTCCCATTTACAGATGAGACAATTGAGACTCAGAGAGGTATACTGTTAGATTCCCAATAATTAACATAGTGCAAGACAGAATAAATATTCAGAGTATACACAAAAGATTTCAAGTTCACAAGGTTTTTGAATAATTAGGGGAGAGAATTCATACATTTAATTTTTACCCCTTCCTCTAGAGATGCATTGGGCTGCATCTCTTATTTTAGAGATTATTCAGCTCCTTTTTCTTAGAATAATTCTTTCCCTGAAATAGTCTACCTGAATACGGGTAGACTCAAAAATGTTTGGTACTAAAAAGCATGAACAGTGTTAGTTACTTTAAATTTCACAGAGCTCATTGCCAAATGCTTTCTTTATTTTTATACTGATGATCATGATGAGAATAATAATCAAGTATTCTTCTTCCAAACATCTGAATTGCTTCGAATATATTTGAAAAACCTCCTATTAAGAGTCCTTTCAAAAATATGTTCTTAAAAGCAAGTTCTGTTTTTCTTTCTAACACATTATTGTTCCAGATGAGAAGAGTTTCTGCCAGGTTCCTATCATGCACACATTACTGTAAACGAACCAGTCAAAAACTTCATGAAATTGCTTTTTAACCAATGAGAACCAATTGTGAAAAAATCCATTTTTATTTATTTTTGTGTGTTTTCTTTTTCAGGATTGGTCTTATATTCCAGATTAGTCTTATATTGCCTTTAGTCCATTTTGCCAAAATAGTTATTGAAGATAGGAAACACAATATTTTAAAAGCTGTATGAACAATGATTATGCCACCAATGAAAGAGAAGGGTATGTTTTTCCATCACTCTCTAGGGAAAAGAAAAAGCTTACCTCCACTAGAGGGAGCTGTAGTTCTCAGATGTTAAGACACGAGGCTCACTTTGGAGCTGCGGTTAAGGTGATGACTGAGCAGGTTCTAGGCACCCTTTATTTTTCTATCATAGATAAACAAATTACAGTGCTTGTGTGTGGGTGATGAAGAAGAGGGTAGAGAGAAAGAGAGAGAGAGAGAGGCAGAGGGGGTTGATATTTGACCTGTGACGAAAGTACAATAAATTAAATATCACTGTCTAGAAGGAGATAAGCAGATTCTTAAACAACATGGGTTTAAATGATGTGGGTCCACTTATACGTGGATTTTCTTTTTACATTACAGTACTGTATTTTCTCTTTCTTATGATTTTCTTATTAACATTTTCTTTTCTCTCATTTACTTTATTGTAAGAATGCAATATATGGTATATATAACATACACAATATGTGTTAATAGATGGTTTATGCTATAGGTAAATCTTCAGGTCAACAATAAGCTCTTAGTGGTTAAGTTTTTGAAAAATCAAGTTGTACAAGGATTTTCGACTGCATGGTGGATTGGCACTCCTAACTTGTGTTGTTCAAGGGTCAACCGTATATTTTAAATATGATTGAGATTGTGTAGCCAAAACAAGAGTAGTTAATTTAACTTGTTATTCTTAAGATTAAATAGATAAATAGGATCATATTGTTTTTTACATATATGTGCATGTGGATGAGTATTTTCTCAGCATGAAGTTATTTCCACGTGCATGTATATCATAGAGCATATATTGTGTACTTGTCAGAGAGAGAGAGAGAGAGCACAAGCAGGGGGGAGTGGCAGGCAGAGGGAGAAGCAGGCTCCCCACTGAGCAAGGAGCCCTATGCAGGACTTGATCCCAAAACCCTGGGATCATGACCTGAGCCGAAGGCAGACCCTTAAACCAACTGAGCCACTCAGGTGCCCCAGCTCTCCCTTTATTCTATTGAACCTTACCTAATTAGGCTTTTGTTTCCACCAATTTTGCAAACGTGCAAAACAGATTTTGTCAAAATCACCAATGACTGTCTTGTCAATTTTCAGTGTTCACTTTATTTGACCTATTAGTTCTCATTTTTGTGATGTATTGACTTCATCACTTTCTCCTTCTTAATACATGATCCTACAGGATTTTCGCTTCATTCTCTTCCCATTTCACTGGCATTCCTTCTCAGTCTCACTTATGGATTCCCTATCTTCTGAATATTGGTATGCCCCAGAGTTCAGTTGCCAACACTTCCTTTATATCCTATTTTGGTAATCTCACCATATGTTTTTAAATATGATTTATTCTAAAACTCCCAGATCTAGACCTCTAGCCTGAACTGCAGCATCATACTTCCAGTTGTACATTCAACTTCGTGCAGGTGTCTAATACTCATTTCAAACTCAACATATTTCTAAACAGACTCCTTATTCCATAACTCTTCCCCATCTGCTTTTCCCACAGTCTTCATCTCAGTAAATATAACTCTCACAGATGCCTTGAAACATTCTTACACATATTTAGGGGACAACTTTGGGGTCCTCCTTGACTCTTCTTTTTTTTTTTAATCTTACTCATGAATCTGTTAACAAATCCTACAATTTACATCTTTGAAGCATATATAGAATCTGATCATTTCTACAACACCCTTTGTGACCATCTTGGTCTAAAATGCTATAATTTTTTTCTCTTGCTTCTGTCCTTTCTTTAAAAGCACACCAGAAGATCCTATTAAAACATATGTCAGATAATGTCACTCCCATTTTCCAAATCTCCAAATGACTTCTCATTTTTCTCAGACTAAGAGCCGTAGGTTTTTGTTTTTTGTTTTGTTTTGTTTTAGAATAGCCTATGAATCCTTTCTGGAACTTCTGTTCTCCATATTCTATACTCTTTCCCTCAAACCCTGAGCTCTGGAATGATTCAACAAATATTTAGTGAGCTCCCACAATGAGGTCAACATATTTGAGATATTATGGGCAAAGTAGTAAACAACTTCTGGTGGCTTCCTTGTTTTTCTTCAAACCTAGTATATGCATTACTCTTAGGTTTGCACTTGTTCTGTCTAAAACACTCTTTGACCATATGTTCACATGGATGGTTCTTTTCCCTCCTCAAGTCTGTGCTGCAGTAAAGACCTGGCTCATCTTGCTTCTTTCCCCCCATCCCACAGTAATATGCCCTACAGTCTTAACCCTCCTTTTTTTTCTTCATACTGTTTACTACTAACTGATGTGTTCTATATTTAATTGTTTATTTGGTTATTTTATATTTCTATACATGAGAACTTATCAAAAATTGTGTGGCAACAAAAGACAACAGAAGAGAGAAAAGAAAAATAAATATAAGTTATTTTTAAAAGCAGGGATATAAATAACAGATGAAAAACATTAAGGCTGTATTTATTGAAGCTTTTTTCATTTAAGTATATACAGTTGACCCTTGAACAAGTGGGGGTTAGAGATTCTGACTCCTTGTGCAATCGAAAATCTGCAAAGAACTTGTGACTCCCCCAAAACTTAACTACTAATAGCTTACTGTTGACGGGAAGCCTTACCAATAACATAAATAGTCAATTAACACATATTTTCTATATTATGTGTATTATACATTGTACTCTTATAATAAAATAAGCTAGGGAAAAGCAAATCATAAGGAAGAGAAAATTCATACACAGTTGTACTATAAAAAATCCGTGTATAATTAGACCCAAACAATTCAAGGGCCAACTGTACATTGTCCTGTTCATATGCTAATAGTAAGAAAAGAGAATACTGTGTGTGTGTGGCTTTTTTGAGCTCACTTGTAAATAATAATTCTTCATTAACAAAGATGTTCTACTTGGCTTTTAAAAGACTAATAGAGTAGTGCTGAATAAAATCTTTCTGATTGTTTGATTATCAAAATATTATCCAAACTCAAGCAAAGCGTACACAGCCAAAATATTGTCTATGCTAATTAAGAATTGGAGTCCTTGCTGGAGGATCCAAGTGGCTCTCCACTCTGTTCATGGACAAAAGCCAACCCTAATCTAGCTATTGGCTGTGTTCATCACCCCAAAATATTTGTACATAGTCTAATGCAATCAGAGTCTTTATTTCAACGTATATTTATATTTTGGTTTACTTGTTACAACATGTGATAAATATCCCTTAAATAATTTTCAGCCTTTGTTGTTTAAAGTAGTCATCTTTTGATTAGCAAAACAGAAAAGTAGAAACCATGATTTTGAAATAGATTCCTTGTAAGGCTAACATTCATGAAGCTATCCATTCCAGTTGTATACCTGTAATCGGTAAACCATCACTAACCTGGGATATGGCTTTGAAGTTTCAAAACCTAGACTTCTTTCTAGTGTTACTACCATAAGTAATAGATAGTAAACTATTGTTTCATAATATTATTTTAAAATATTTTAAAATAAAGTTTAAAAATTACATTCATAATACAAAGATTATGCCAATAGGCTCTAACATATTAATTAGTCCTTTAATGCTCAATGGAAAAAAATACCCAATTTCTCATCAAGCATTGATGATCTTTCAAAACAAGCACTCAGTATATCTTTCCAGCCTCCTAACCCATCACTTCTCTAGTATCTGTGCAGCCAAGGCAAACACAACCATCACTTTTTCTAAACTGGTCCTGTAGAATATTTACTGATTTTGCTTCTTACTTCCTTCTTCTTAGAATTAGTTTACTGTATTTTCTCATAAAATTATATCAAAATTTCTCTCCTTAATACTAATAACATTGAATGGTTGGAAACATTTCTAGGAAGAGGAAGTGGCTGAATAATTTCAAACATGGGAACTGTTCTTAAAAGGATATGCAGCAGCCATGGGGTAGCTCAGTATCAAGCACAGCAAAGGTATTTGATTTCTTATCCTAATAGTAAACAACACCTGAGACTCAAACCAAGGAAACATTATAGTATAGTAGAATATGGATTGTCCTGATGGTCTGAACAAAATAGTTTAAGTCCTCAGAAAATCTGTTGCTCCTGAGTGTGGATGAGAAAGAGGGTCCAAATGAGGGGCTGACCCCTTCCCCTGACCTGTTCTTAAGGACCCAGTATAGGAGTTGTTTGTCCCAAGCACAGTGGTGAAGAGCTAAGATTAAAATATGGAAAAGCCAAAGGGAGCATGCTGTAAGTGTGGTAAAATCATATGTTGTTTTCTGTAAGTGATCATGCCTCCTGGAAGCTCAACCCACAACATCTCCATACAGAGCCTGGGAGACTTCATGTAGAGAGCCTGGTCCTATTCTAAAATCTCTGAGAGTGACATGAGATTTTCAAGGAAGGTCATCTGTCAAGGAGAATCACAACAGTCATATATGAATGAAAAGAAGAAACCAGCTGGAGAAAACAATCTTATTTTGAGGTGGAGGAAGCAAAGGCAGTTGGGAAGACTGAAACACAAAATAAATTAAGCTTTTATTTTTTATTTTTACTTTTCACATTGAGCTAGGTTTTAAGGTGGAAAAATACAATGATACCCAAATGGTGGTAATTATAACTTCATTTCATGATTTTACTGCTCTAGGTAGTCAGACAAAGAACAATGTTTCTAACAAAATATTGCCTTAGCTTGGTTAATGTTTTAAATAGGCAAATAAAGCAAGATCAGGATATTGGCTATTGACCATATGGTGTGTTGGTAGTATGGTCTGATTCAAAGAATATCAGTGGTTGATGCAAGTGAATTTTGATGTCAGCAGAGCAGAATGTATTATCACCTAGGACTTGGCCACATAAGGGAAGAAATCTAGGAAATAGAGTTTATATGAAATTTGTTTTCCCTTATGGGAAAAGTATATATTCCTTCATAAAACAAATGTTCTTTTTACTGGCATAAAAGGCAATATAAACGTTTAGCTAAGTTAGGTAAAGTGAAGTCTATAATACTATCTTAAAATTGATGGTATTTTTCCAGACTTTTTCTAAACTGTAATAGGAAATATTACAGGATTTTTCTATTTAAAAAAAAAAGTGTTCTGAAGTTGAACTTATCAAAACAAGAACAAAATTTTCAATAGCAGTATGAAAGTCGCAGCTTTTTGTGTAACTGAAAGAGGAATAAGACTTACAGTTTCAGCTCCAACATGTCATTACTCCAAACCTTACTAACTAAAAATCAACAACTTTCCTTGGGTCCGTTAGAGAACTGAGGTTTCAAGATAACCTAGTGTCCTAAATCCAGACATGCAAGTGAATATAGAGAGTCACAGTTGATATATACTTGCCTGGAGAAACAAACAAACAAACAAGCTGGTAGGAACACTTAAATGGTAATCTTGACATATTTCTGGAGGCTAAGTATGGACTAGCATGATAGTTAGAAACTCTGGGGACCACAGTCTTATAAGGTCTTTCACATTTTTATGGACTTTCCTTTCAGAAACCCTATAATATTATGGTAAGGATATGACAAAAATAACTTCTTAACTCTGGCAGGGGTAAGGAAAGAGTAATCATGGGGAAATATGTCCTATAAAATGTATTATATGTTATATGTTATATAATGGGTTCTATATGATAAAGGTCTACTCTCCAGAAGGAAAATAGTTTGCTAGAGCCCTATCTCACCTGGGGGAAGTAATTCCCACCCACTTCAGCTCCTCTAGGCTTCCTGACTCACCTAAGGAGAAATATATCTATACCACCACAAAAATACTAGTGAAGGTCAAAGCCAAGAGACATAGGCCCACTAAAAGACTGAGATTTAATCATAAAGTTATAAAATGTTTCCCGTTCCACATTGTAACACCACATCAACAGGCATCAGTATAAGAGTGGATTATAGATAAAAGAATGGAAAAACACAGACTTTCTCTGAGGAGGCATACACAGGAAGCACAAATTCAAGAATGGAGACAAAAGTAAGAATACTATGAGCATTTAAAGCTTCTGGCCTTAAACCTCAAACATTAAACACAGCTCAACTCCTATCTAGTAAATATACATTTATACACTGATAGTCTATTTATTTCACTTCCCATTATCCAATCCATGTCTTTATTTCAACAACAACAAAATTATAAGTCATCTCCCAAAAAGACATTGCAAGGCATGCAAAGAATACACACATTCTGAAGAGACAAAGTAAACATCAAAATTAGACTGAGATATGATACAGATGTTGGAATAACCAGACAGGGAACTTAAAATAACAATGATTAATATGTTAATGGTTGTAATGTAAAAAGCAGGCAATACAAAAAAAAAATCATGGGTATGAAAGCAGAAAGATGTAAATTCTAAGAGATCACAAAAGAACATGCTACATTTCAAAAAAAGTAACAGAAAAGAATACGCTTGATAGATTCATCAGTAGACTGGACACAGGTAAGGAAAGAAGCAGTGAACTTGAAGATGGATCCATAGAAACTCCCCACACTGACAAGCAAACAGAAAAAGAAGAAGAAGAAGAAGAAGAAGAAGAAAAGCCCCTAGAACACATTATTCAAGAAATATGTGATAACTTTAAAAAAGGATAGCATATATTTAATAAGAAGTAAGAGACAAGGAAGCAGAAGAAATATTTAAAGTAATAAGAGCAAAAGTGAACATCTAGCAAAATAAATACCAAAAAATCTGAATGTTTACATATAATATTCAACTGCAGAAAACCATAGACAAAGAGGAAATCTTAAAAGAAGCCAGAGAAATAAAAATGTTTTTTATATAGAAACAAGTATAAAATTATAGTGGGCTCATTGTCAGAAACCATGTAAACAAGAAGAGAGTCGAGTGAACTATTTAAAGTGTTGAATGAATCCCCCCCAACACTTAGAATTACATATCCAGTAAAATAATCCAAAAATAGAGAAAAAAAAGACTAAGATAAACAAAAACTGCAGGAGACAGACCATTCCTGCAAGAAATGTTCAAGAAAAATGTTTCAGGGAGAAAGAAATTACATAGGTCAGCAACATGGTTCTCCATAAGGAAAAGTAGAATGTCAAAGAAGGAATATATGAAGGTAAAGTAAAATATCTTATTTTTCTCATTCTTAATTGATCTAATAGATAACATTTTGTTCAAAATCGTAATAGTAACAATACCTTGGGTGATTATAGGATATGGATAAGGGAAATGAATGGCAGCAATGTCAAAAAGAATGGGAGGGAGGAACTGGGAATATTCTGTTATAAATTATCTGCACTATACTCTAGCATTATCTGAAGGTAGACTTAGACCAGTTGAAAATGTATATTGGAAACTCTAGTGAAACACTAAAAGATTCCTTTAAAGTACAATTGGTATGATAAAAAATGAGATAGAATTATATAAAATACTCAAGCCCAGAGAAGACAGAAAAAGAGGGGACGGGAGGAAGAAACAAAGAGGAAATACAGTTAATAGAAAACACAATGTGTTAGATATTAATCTGACTCTATTAATAATCACTTAAATATGAATGGCCTAAATATGCCAATTAAATGACAGAGATTGTCAGTCTATAACCATACAAGACTCCATTATATGGTGTACACAAGAAATTACTTTAAATATAAAGACCTTGCGATATACTTCTAGCTGAGTTTTCAACTAGATATCAGCTCACATCCAAGTCAATAAACTGGAGAGCAATCTGAAGACTGGTGGAACAAATTCCCCAACTAAATATAGAGAAGAAGCTGCATCTGAAAGGTTAGGAAGTTCAGAAAGGTGAAGGGAAGATGCCCATAGGAATCAGGGAACTGTGCATGTAAAGAGGGCAGAGAAACAGGGCCTGAAATAGCAAGCTCACACAGGGAAAATGAATCCTCATAATGTTTGTCTTTAAAAATGAGAGGGGCTGAATTCCATGAGTTTTTTTTAAACCAGTGGGACTTGGAGCCTGGAATTTTAAAAGTCAGCTGACTGAGCACTGGGCAAGTCAGGAAAGTGAATGATAGCTGGGTTGCCGCCCTTAAGGAGACAACAGGCTACACAAAGAGGCAATATATAAATAGCAGTTTACACAATGCTGGGGGAAACGGGAGACAGATCTGTTCATCCTGATTTTGGAGCATATTGTGGGATTTCTATAAAAATATAGGATGGCAAGTGCCATTTTTCTCCCCTGACCCCAGAATAAACACAGAGCAACCTACGGGAGGTAATGTTGCACAGACACTTGCTACCTAACCTGCTAGCAGTGTGCCTTGCCCAAAAGTTCTCCTGAGGACTTGCCCACTCCAAGCCTGCTAGCTTTGGCCAGGGGCTCAGGGCAAATTCTGTTTTAGCCTTGTGCACACCACACCCAGCTGTTGGGTGCACGGGTGCCACCATGTGCCACACCCAGGTGTAGCACCACACCCAGCTGTGCATCCCCAGCCACAGTCACATGCCAGACCCAGCCCACCTAGCCTCACACCCCTGGCTGCCCCAGCACACAGCCCTTAGCCCCCACAGCTCTTCAGGGGATCTGGCATAGGACTAGTGGCTCAGTGCAAATTTTGCTAATACTGTTGCCCCATGCCCAATTTCCCTGGGGGACACACCTTCTTAGAGCTGGCTTGCCTAGGTCCTATTAATACCACAGCAAGCAAGCACAGCCCACAACAGGCAGAGAGTCAGTGCAGATGATGGCACTGAAAGGAAAAGTGACTCAGACACAACAGCAAGGCCTAAGCAACATACAGGATACTCTCCTGAAGTGCAGGATATGCACAACAGACACAGAGAAGCAGATAAAATGAGGAGAGAGATAAATTTATCCCAAATCAAAGAACAGGACAAGATCATGGTCACAGATCAAGCAAAACAGATATAAGTAACATACCTGATAGAGAATGTAAAGCAATAATCTTAAGGATTACTCACTGGACTTGATAAAAGAGTGGAAGACATGAGGGACACCCTTAACACAGAGATAAGGAATAACATAGCAGAGATAAAGGGCTCAATAAATGAAAAGAGAAACTTACTTGATAGAATGAACAGCAGGATGGAAAAAGCAGAGGAACAAATTAGTGACCTAAAAGACAGAGCAATGGAAAGTAATCAAGCTGAACAAAAGAGAGAAAAAAGAATTATGCAGAAAGAGAATAGACTAAGAAAATTCAGTGACTCCATCAAATGTAATAACACTTGTATTATAGGAATCCCAGAGAGAGAGGAAAAGGGGCAGAATATTTATTTGAAGAAATAATAGCTGAAAACTTCCTTAATCTGGAGAAGAAAACAGATATCCAGATCCAGGAGGCATAGAGAACTCCCATCAATATCAACAAAAGCAGACCTCCACCAACCCATGTTGTAATTAAATTGGCAAAATATAGTGATAAAGAAATATTTTAAAAGGAACAAGACAAAAGAAGTCAGTAACTTACAAGGGAAAACCCATAAAGATAGCAGATTTTTCAGCAGAAACTTTGCCAGCCAGAAAGAGTGGAATGATATATTCAAAGTGCTGAATAGGAAAAATCTGAGGCCAAGAACACTCTATCCATCAAGACCAACATTCAGAATAGAAGGAATGATAAAAAGTTTACTGACAAGCAAAAACTGAAGGAGTTTCTAGCCCTAAACTTAACCATCCCTGCAAGAAATATTAAAGGGGACTCTGAATTCAAATGAGAGATCAAAAGTGAGAGTATAGAGATGTGAAACATAAAAGCAGTAAAAATAAATATTTCTATAAAAAATCAGTCAAGGAACTCATAAAAATGTATATAAAATGCAATAACATATACCTAAAACATATGGAGGAGAGGAGAAAATAATGGGTTCAAACTAAAATGACAATCAACTTAATATAGACTTCTACATGTAAAAGAGGTTAGATACAAACCTAATGGTAACATATATCAAACCCATTAATAAACATTCAAAGAATAAAGAGAAAGAAATCCAAATATATCACTAAAGAAAACACACAAAACATGAAAGAAAGACAAGAAAGGATTAGAGAAAATCTTCAGAAACAATCACAAAACAAGAAATAAAATGGCAATAAATACATATCAATAATTACTTTGAATGTAAATGGACCAAATGTTCCAATCAAAAGACATAGGGTGACAGATGGATAAAAAAACAAGACCCATATATAATGCTGCCTACAAGAGACTCATTTTAGACCTAAAGACACCTACAGATTTAAAATGAGGAGATGGAGAAACATCCATTATGGAAATGGGTGTCAAAAGAAAGCTGAGTAGAAATACTTATATTGGACAACATAGACTTTAAAACAAAGACTGTACCAAGGAACAAAGAAGGACACTATATAATAATAGAGGGGACAATCCAACAAGAAGATATAACAATTGTAAATATTTATGCACCAAACATGGGAGCACCCAAATACATAAAACAGTTAATAACAAATATAAAGGAACTAATCAATAATAATAAAATAATAGTAGGGAACTTTAACACCCCACTTACATCAATGGATAGATAATCTAAACAGAAAATCAACAGGGAAACAATGGCTTGGAATGCCACACTGGACCAAATGGACTTAACAGGTATATTCAGAACATTTCATCCTAAAGCAACAGAATACACATTCTTTTTGAATGCACATGGGACAGTCTCCAGGATAGATCACATATGAGGTCACAAATCAGGCCTGATTTGTGCAAAAGTACAAAAAGATTGAGATCATACCATGCATATTTTCATACCACAACACTGAAACTAGAAGTGAATCACAGAAAAAAATTCTGGAAATCACAAAGACATGGAGGTTAAGTAACATACTACTAAAGAATGAATAGGTCAACCAGGAAATAAAGGAAGGAATAAAAAAAATACATGGAAACAAATGAAAATGAAAACACAATGGTACAAAACCTTTGGGATGCAGCAATAGCAGTTCCAAGAGGGAAGTTTATAATAATATAGGCTTAGCTCAAGAAGCAAGAAAAATCTCAAATAAACAACCTAACCTTACAAGTAAAGGAGTGAGGAAAAGAACAACAAACAAAATCTAAAGCCAGCAGAAGGAAGGAAATAATAAAGATTAGAGCAGAAATAAATGATATAGAAATTAAAAACAACAACAACAACAACAAAACAATAGAACAGATCAATGGAACCAGGAGCTGGTTCTTTGAAAAAAAAAAAATGAATAAAATTGATAAACCTCTAGCTAGACTTATAAAGAGTAAAAAAGAAAGGACTCAAATAAAATGACAAATGAAAGAGGAGAAATAACAACCAACACCACAGAAATACAAACAAATTATGAGAGAACTTTATGAAAAATTATATGCCAACAAATTGGACAACCTGGAAGAAATGGATAAATTCCTAGAAACATATAAACTATGAAAACCGAAGCAGGAAGACAGAAAATTTGAACAGACCCACAACCAGCAAAGAAACTAAATCAGTAATAAAAATATCTCCCAACAAACAAAAGTCCAGGGCCAAATGGCTTCCCAGGGGAATTCTACCAAACATTTAAAGAAGAGTTAATACCTATTCTCAAACTGTTCCAAAAAATGGAAATGGAAGGAAAACCTCCAAATTCATTCTCAGGTCAGCGTCATCCTGTTACCAAAACTGGATAAAGACACAACTAGGGCACCTGGGTGGCTCAGTTGGTTAGGTGTCTGCTTTCGGATCAGGTCATGATCACGGGGTCCCCAGATTGAGTCCCTCATCAGGATCCCTACTCAGTGGGGAGTCTTCTGCCCCTTCCCCCTCGGCCCCTTTCCTTGCTCCTGCTCACTGTCTCACTTAAATAAATAGAATACTTTTTCAAAAAAGGACATCACTAAAAAAAGGAACTACAGGCCAATATCCCTGATGAACATAGATGTAAAAATCCTAAATAAAATACTAGCAAACCGAATCCAACAATACATTAAGAAAATCATTCACCCCGATCAAGTGGGATGTATTCCTGGGTTGCAAGAGTGGTTCATATTTGCAAATCAATCAATGTGATATATCACATCAGTACAAGAAAGGATAAGAGCCATATGATCATTTCAATAGATGCAGAAAAGGCATTTGACAAAGTACAACATCTATTCATGATAAAAATCCTTAATAAAATACATTTAGAGGGAACATACATCAACATAATAAAGGTCATATATGAAAAACCCATAATTATCATCATTCTCAATAGGGAAAAATTGAAAGATTTTCTCCTAAGGTCAGGAAAAGACAGAGATGGCCACTCTCACCCCTTCTATTCAACATAGTGCTGGAAGTCCTAGCCTAGCAACCAGACAACAAAAAGGAATAAAAGGCATCTAGATTGGCAAGGAAGAAATAAAACTTTCACTATTTGCAGATGACATGGTACTATATACAGAAAACCCAAAAGCCTCCACAAAAAAAAAAAAAACTGCTAGAACTAATACACGAATTCAGTAAAGTCATAGAATATAAAATCAATGTACAGAAATCTGTTGCATTTCTATACACCAATTATAAAGCAGCAGAAAGAGAAATTAAAGAATCAATCGTATTTACAATTCACCAAAAATAATAAGATACCAAGGAATAAACCTAACAGGTGAAATACCTGTACTTTGAAAACTATAAAACACTGATGAAAGAAAGTAAAGATGACACAGAGAAATGAAAAGACATTTCATGCCCATGGATTGGAAGAACAAATATTGTTAAAATGTCTGTACTACCCAAAATAATTACACATTTAATGAAATCCCTATCAAAATACCAACAGCATTTTTCACAGAACTGGAACAGACAATTCTAAAATCTGTATGGAACCACAAAAGACCCCTAATAGCCCAAGAAATTTTGAAATCAAAAAGCAAAGCTGGAGGCATGATAATTCCGGGCTTCAAGTTATATTACAAAGCTGTAGTACTCAAAACACTGGCAGAAAATAGACACATAAATCAGTGGACTAGAACAGAAAGCACAGAAATAAACCCACAATTATATGGTCAATTATTCTTCAAAGAAGCAGGAAAGAATATCCAATGGGGGAAAGGACAGTCTCTTCAACAAATGGTGTTGGGAAAACTGGACAGCAACATGCAAGAGAAAGAAACTGGACCACTTCCTTACACCATACACAAAAAGAAATTCAAAATGGATTAAGGATCTAAATGTGAGACCTGAAACCATAAAAATCCTAGCAGAGAACACAGGCAGTAAATTCTTTGACATCAGCTGTAGCAATTTTTTTTCTCTTTATGTCTCCTGAGGAAAAGGAAACAAAAGTAAAAATAAACTATTGGAACTACACCACAATAAAAAGCTTCTGCACAGCAAAGGAAACAACAAAACTAAAATGCAGCCTACAGAATTGGAGAAGATATTTGCTAATGACATATCTGATAAAGGGTGAGTATCCAAAATATATAAAGAATTTGTAAAACTTAACACCCAAAAAACAAATAATTCAATTGAAAAAATTGGCAGATGACCTGAACAGAGACATACAGATGGTTAACAGGCACATGAAAAGATATTCATCATCACTTACCATCAAGGAAATGCAAATCAAAACTACAATGAGATAACACCCCACACCTGTCAGAATGGC
Source organism: Eumetopias jubatus (assembly GCF_037043125.1). Taxonomy (NCBI): domain Eukaryota; kingdom Metazoa; phylum Chordata; class Mammalia; order Carnivora; family Otariidae; genus Eumetopias; species Eumetopias jubatus. The sequence continues at coordinate 55,931,199 of NW_028274813.1, forward strand.
TAAAATCAACAACATAAGAAACAACAAGTATTGGCAAGGATGTGGAGAAAAGGGGAAAAGGAGAAAAAGAAACTCTTGTGCACTGTTGGTGGGAATGCAGCCACTGTGGAAAACAGTATGAAGTTTCCTCAAAAAGTTAAAAATGGAACTACCCTATGATCCAGCAATTGCACTACTGGGTATTTACCCAAAGAATATAAAAATACCCTTTCAAAGGGATACATGCACCCTTATGTTTATAGTAGCATTATTTATAATAGCCAAGATATGGAAGTAGCCCAAGCGTCCATCAATTAATGAATGGATAAAGAAGTAGTGGTTTACAATTCAGTATTACTCAGACATAAAAAAGAATGAAATCTTGCCATTTGCAATGATGTGGATGGAGCTAGAGAGTACTATGCTAAGCAAAATGAGTCAGTCAAAGAAAGACAACTACCATAATGATTTCAGTCATATGTGGAATTTAAGAAAGAAAACAAATGAGCAAAGGGTAAAAAAGAGAGAAAGAGAGCCAAACCAAGAAATGGACTCCTAACTATAGAGAACAAACTGATGGTTACCAGAGGGGAGGTGGGCAGAGGGATGGGTGAAAGAGGTGATGAGATTAAGGAGTACATGTGTCATGATGAGCACCAGGTGATATACAGAATTGTTGAATCACTATATTGTACACATGAAACTAATATAACATGGTATATTAACTAACTGGAATTAAAATAAAAACTTAAGAAATGTGAAGCTTTGTTTTTCTGAAATTCCTAATAAATTCTATTAAATTAAAAAAAACCTTAAGAAATATAAATATAAAGACTTTGATAGGTTAAAAGTAAATGATAGAAAAAGATATATACCATGCTAAGTATAAACAACAGAAAGCTGAAGTAGCAATATTAATTTTGGAGAAAGCAGATTTGAGAACAAGGAAATTTATCAGTAATAAAGAGAGGCATTTACATACTAATGAAGGGGTCAGTTTTCCAAGAAGACAAAAACAATCCTAAACATGTATGTTCCTAACAAGAAATTGTTAAAATATATGAAGCAAATGCTGATAAAACTGAGAGGAGAAACAGGGAAAACTACTTTTATAGTTGGACACTTCCATAATTCTTTTTCAGAAATTATTAGATCAAGTAATCAAAAAATTAGGGATATATTTGACCTAATCAGTACTATCAATCAACTTGATCTAATTGATATTCATAGAATACTCCATCCAACAATAACAGATTACACATTCTTCTCAGACTAGGATGGAATATTCATCAAGATAGACCCCATCCTAGATATTAACATGTACATTAACAAATTTAAAAGAATAGAAATCACAGAAAGTATACTTCCAGACCATAATGGAATTAAACTGGATATCAATAACAGGGAAATATATAGCAGTAAATGCAATTCATTAGAAAAGATCTAAAAACAATAACCTAAGCTTCCTGTTTAGAAAACCAGAGAAAGAAAAGCAATTTAAGCTTAAGCAAGCAGAAGGAAAGAAATAATTAAAAAATAGAGTAGAAATCAATAAAATTTATAGCAGAAAATGCAGAAACAAAAACTGTCGTTCATTGCCTGTAAGAATGCAAAATGGTACAGTGAATTTGGAGTCAGTTTGGCAAATTTTTACAAAACTAAACATACTCTTACCATATGATCCAGCAAGTGTGCTCCTCAGTATTTACCAAAGGAGTTGAAAACTCACGTCCACAGAAAAACCCACATGCAGATGTTTATAGCAATTTTATTTATAATTGCCAAAATTTTGAAACAACCAAGATATCCTTTAGTAGGTGAATGGATAAATATTGTGGTACATCCAAACAATGGAATATTATTCAGTACTAAACATGAATGAGCTATCAAGCCATGAAAAAAAGAGAGAAGACATACATTACCAATATTAGCAATGAAAGAGTAGTTATCACTACTCATGCCATGTATATTAAAAGCTAAAAAATATTAAATGAACAACTCTGTTCTCATAAATTTGATACCTTTGATTAAATGGACTAATTTACTGAAAGAAAAAGACTAACAAAGTTTATACAAGAAGAGATAAATTTTCTGAATAGGCTCATATCTATTAAAGGAATTGAATAATAACTTTCCCAAACCAAAAGCACTAAGCCCATATAAATATCCTAGTGAATTCTACCAAAAAATTAAGGAAAAAATTATACCAATTCTTTGAATCTCTTCCAAAAGAAAAAAAATTGAAGCAGAGCTAGTACTTCCTGACTCATTATATGAGGTCATTATTATTATCCCAATATTAAAAACAAATAAATTCATTACAGAAAAGGAAAACTACCAACAATGACTCTTATGAATTTAGATACAAATTTCCTCAATTATTATTAGCAAATAGACTATCACAATGTATAAAAAGAATTATACATCATGACCAAGGGGGGATTTATTCCAGTTATGCAAATTTTTTAGCAAGCTGAAGAAGAAATTGTATATGTTATATCAATTCATGCAAAAAAAAATGAAAAAGTCCAATATCTATTCATGTTATTAACTATCAGGAAACTAGGAATAGACAGGATCTTAAACTTGATAGAGAACATCTACAAAAAAACCTACAGGTAACATCAAACTTCACGATGAGTAAACACTTCCCCCACAAGATAAGAAAAAGGTAAGAATGTCCTCACTCAGCATTCCTGTTGAACATTGTACATAAAGTCCTAGCTAGTTTAATAACACAAGAAAAAGAAATAGTCGTTATGAAGAATGGAAAGGAATTTTTGTCCTTTTCACAGATGACATGATTATATATGTCGAAACTCTAAATATTTATTCTAGAAATAACATAAGCAAAAACCATCCTGGAATTAATAAACAACTTCAGCAAGATCACAGGACAAAAAAGTTAATATATAAAAGTCAATTGTTTCTTTATAACTATCAGTAATGAACAACTGAAATTAGAAATTAAATAAAAACCACTTAAATAGCATCAAGAAAATGAAATAGGTATACATCTAATACAATATGTGCAGGATCAATATGCTGAAAACTAGAAAACACTGATGAAGGAAATCAAAGAGCATCTCAATAAATTGAGAGATACTCCATGTGTGTGGATTAAAGAACTCAATATAGTTAACATGTGAATTCTTCTCAATATGATCTATACCAGGTCTTTTTTTTTTAAGTGAACTCTATGCCCAGTATGGGACTTGAATTCCAAAACCCCGAGATCAAAAGTAGCATGCTCTACTGACTGAACCAGCCAAGTCCTCCTTCTCCACTTGATCTATAGACTCAATTCAAGCCATACCAAATCCAAGCAAATGATATGTCAACAAACAACTTCTAACATTTATATATTAAAGGAAAATACCCAGAGTAGCCAGCACAATACTGAAGAACAAATTTGGATGATGAACACTTCGTGTATCAGTTTTCTCTTGCTGTTATAACAATTAGTTTTCTCTTGCTATTACCACAGTCTGGAGGGCTTAAAGCAATGTACCAATGACCTTTGAACAACGTTGGTTTGAACTGCGCAGGTCCACTCATAGGCAGACTTTTTACAGTACAGTACTGTAAATCTATTTTCTCTTCCTTATGATTTCCTTAATAACATTTTATTTTCTTCAGCTTACTTTATTGTAAGAATACAGTATATAACACCTATAACATAGAAAATGTGTATTAATTGACCGTTTATGTTATCAGTAAGGTTTCTGGTCAACAGTAGGCTGTAGTTAAGTTTTTGGTGAATCAAAAGTTATATGCAGGTTTTTGATTCTCTTGTGGGGTTAGCACCCTACCCTTGCTTTGTTCAAAGGTGAACTGTGTTTATGTTGTCTTAGAGTTCTGGAGTTCAGTAGTAGTCTCAAATGGGTCTTGTTGGGCTAAAGGCAAGGTGTGTTCTTTTTGAAGACTCTAGGGACTATGGACTCTGAGAAACAAACGGAGGGTTCTAGAGGGAAGGGGGTTGGGGGGATGTGTTAGCCTGGTGATGAGTATTAAAGAGGGCACGTACTGAATGGAGCACTGGGTGTTATACGAAAACAATGAATCATGGATCACTACTTCAAAAACCTAATGATGCGTTGTATGGTGACTAACGTAACATAAGAAAAAAAAAAAAGACGACTCTGGGGGAAATTCATTTCCTTGCTTTATCCAGCTTGTAGTAAATGCCTGAATCCTCAGATTGTGGCCTTTTCTTTTTTTCAAAGCCAGCAATTTTTGGTCAAGTCATTAACATGCTTCATCACTCTGACATTACCACTTCAGTCTCCCTCTTACACTTATAAGGACCCTTCTAATAACATTAGGTACCTCCAGATAATATAGGATAATCTCCTCATCTTAAATTCACCTACTTTGTTACTTTTTTCTTAGGGAATTGTAAATGTCTTTGTGTTTCTTTTTGTTAACAGCTTTATTAAGGCATAATTAATATTTTAAAATGTCACATATTTATATAAATCGATGAGTTTGGACATACGCATACACCTGTGATACCATCACCACAATGAAAAAAATGAACATATTCATCATCTCCAAATTTTCTTGAGGCCTTATGTTTTCTTGTTTGTAGTAGGAACACTTAATATGAGATATGACCTTCTAACTAGTTTTTAAGTGTATAATACTATATTGTTAACTAAAAGTACTATGCTCTACAGCAAACCTCTAGAACTTATTCATCCTGTGTAATTGTGACTTTATACTTATTGAACAATAAATTTTCATTTCTCCCTCACTATTATATTTTGTTTCTGTAAGTTTGACTATTTTATATACTGCGTATAGGTAGAATCATGCAGTTATTGTCCTTCTGTGGCTGACTTATTTCACTTAGAGTGATGCCTTCCACGTCCAACCATGATATCACAAATGACATTAACCTTTTATGCAGCTGATAATATTCCATTGTATACAACATTTTCTTTATCCATTAATCTATCAGTGAACATTTGGGTTGTTCCCTTATCTTGTGAACAATGCTTCAATGAACATGAGAGTGCCGATATCTCTTCGAGATCCTGATTTCAATTCTTTTGAATATATAACCATAAGTGGGATTGCTGGGTCATATGATAGTTCTGTTTGTAATTTTTTCAGAAGCCTCCATACTGCTTTCTAACATTTGTAATTGCTTGTCTTTTTGAAGACAGCCATTATAACAGATGTGAGGTGATATCTCATTGTGGCTCTGATTTTCATTTCCCTGATGATCAGTGATGTTGAGCACCTTTTCTTGTGCCTCTTAGCCATCTGTATGTCTTCTTTCGAAAAAAATATCTATTCTTTTTTTTAAGATTTTATTTATCTATTTGAGAGACAGAGAGAGCACAAGCAGGGAGAGGGGCAGAAGAGAAGCAGGCTCCCTGCCGAGATGACCTTGGGATCATGAACCAAGCCAAAGGCAGATGCTTAGCCGACTGAGCCACCCAGGTGCCTTGAAAAATATCTATTCATATCTCCTGCCATTTTAAAAATATAACTGCTTGTTTTGTTTTTGCTATTTAGTTATAAGTATTCTTTTATATTGTCAATACTAAATCTGTTACTCATGAAAGTAAAATTGGTAAGTTGAACTTTATTAAGATTAAGAACTTCTTTTCTGGGGGCGCCTGGGTGGCTCAGTCGTTAAGCATGTGCCTTCAGCTCAGGTCATGATCCCGGAGTCCTGGGATCGAGCCCCACATCAGGCTCCCTGCTTCGTGGGAAACCTGCTTCTCCCTCTCCCACTCCCCCTGCTTGTGTTCCCTCTCTCGCTGTGTCTCTCTCTGTCAAATAAATAAATAAAGTCTTAAAAAAAAAAAAGAACTTCTTTTCTGAAACAAATAATACATTATATGTTTAAAAAAAAAAAGAAGATAGTAGGAAGGGAAAAATGAAGGGGTGAAATCAGAGGGGGAGAAGAACCATGAGAGATTATGGACTCTGAGGAACAAACTGAAGGTTCTAGAGGGGAGGGGGGTGGGGGGATGGGTTAGTCTGGTGATGGGTATTAAAGAGGGCACGTACTGCATGGAGCACTGGGTGTTACCCCAAACAATGAATCATGGAATACTACATCAAAAGAAAAAAAAAATTAAGATGTTATTTATTTCTATGAAAAAAAAAAAGAACTTCTGTTCTGTAAATGATACTATAAAGAGAATGAAAAAATTAACCATAGACTGGAAGTAAATATTTGCAAAACACATATCTGATAAAGGAACAAAGGACTAATATTTAAAATATACAAAGAACTCTTAACTCAACAATAAGAAAACAAAAAAATGATTTAAAAATTCTAAATAGTTACTTCAATATAGAAAGCATATAGGTGGAACAAATAGGTGGAAAATAAGCACATGAAAAGATGCTCAATATCATTTGTCATGAGAGAATTGCAAATTTAAGCAATAAGGTACCATTGTACAAATGTTAGAATGGCTCAAATCCCCAGTTTTAACAATACCAATTGCTGGCAAGGACGTAGAGCAACAATAATGCTCATCCATTGCTTATGAGGATACAAAATAGTACAGCCACTTTGGAAGACAGTCTAAAACTTTCTTACAAAGCTAAATGGTCTTAGGAATTAACAATTGCACTCCTAGGTTTTTATCCATGTTATTTGAAAACTTATTTCCACACAAGGACCTGCATACAAGTGTTTAAATCAGCTGTATTCAAAACCGCCCCAAACTGGAAGCAATAAAGATGTCCTTCAGTAGATGACTGGATTACCAAACTGTTATACATTCATATCATGTTATATTATTTAGTGATAAAAAAATGAGTTATCGTCTCCCCAAAATACATGGATGAATATTTAATGCCTATTGTTTAGTTAAAGCTAATATGAACAAGATACTTAGTATATGATTCCAATTATATGACATTCTGGATAAGCAAAAATAGAGACAATAAACAGATCAGTATTTGTCAGGAATTGGACTGGTGGAAAGGTAGGGTAGTTTGAATAGGTGATACACAGGATTATTTCAGATAATGAAACTATTCTGTATGATACTGTAATGTTGAGTAAATAACACCATACATTTGTCAAACCCTTTAGAATCTTGTAGCACAAAATGTGAACCTCATTATATACAAATTAAAAAAAATTTGGGGAAACGTCTGGGTGGCTCAGTGATTAAGCGTCTGCCTTCGACTCAGGTCATGATCCCAGGGTCCTGGGATCGAGTCCTGCATCGGGCTCCCTGCTTAGCGGGAAGCCTGCTTCTCCCTCTCCTACTCCGCCTGCTTGTGTTCCCTCTCTCGCTGTGTCTCTCTCTGTCAAATAAATAAATAAAATCTTTAAAAAAATAAAAATAAAAAAAATAAATTTGAAAGCTAATGTTACATTTTCTCCTTAGATGTAGTTTCTATTTTGTAGTGAAAATAACTTCCCTATTATTTCCAAAAATGAATTTTGTCCTTGCTTTTTTGCTAACTAAATATTTGACTTAGATCACTTAACACCGAAGAAGTGATTCACAGGCTTTTCACTTACCTTTTAATATTTCTTTATTTAAATCCTATACATATACACATTCAAATTGTATATACTAAAAATTAACTAGTGTCTTATATATTTGCCTTCGGAAAAATCATCATAATTGATATAAATTCAGCTAATGCAAAGAATCTTGGAATTTTATTCATTTTAAATAACGTGGAATTTCCAATACCAAGGAGTCCACAGACCCCAAACAAGAAACTACAGTACTAAATGACCTCAAGTTTAATAGTTCTACTAAATAAATGATTGTATTTAGACTCATGAATCCCAGTATAGTCAAATACCTTTCTAATGCATCTGGGTTGCAAGGGTCCTTTAGCTTTATGACTCTGATATTTACTCATCTAGCTGTTCATGTATTCAATAGATACAAGAGTCTCCTCATGCTGAGGACTGTGGTAGGTGTTAGGGATATAAAGATAAAAAGACACAGTTCTTGTCCTGTGGTCAAAGTTTAACACAAAATAATAATAATAATAATAATAATAATAATAAAACATGTATACATGGCCATTTGATTCCTGCATGATTATTTTGAAGTTTCTAAAGTCATTAAGAAAGCAATTTAGGAAACTATATTTGCAATGAGCAGGGGGAAAAAAAACACTTCTTCCATTATTAGTGAATTTTTTTTTCTTTATGGCAACAGGGTCTCATGTAAGTGATATTTTTAAAATTGGGGCTGAAAGAAAAAAATATATAAAGAAAACTTTTCAAGCCAAAAGGGAAGAGCAGAGGGCATGCATACATCAAACCTTCTATTTTATCTTCCCGATACATAGCTTCCCAAGACATAGTCCTCTCCTTCAATAACCCAGGTGTTACCAATCGAAGTCCTGTTTTTTTTCTCCTATTAGTTGATCTAGTTTTAATTAAATACACAGTTAATATGTAAAATTAAGTGCTTTAATTTTCTCAAGACATTAAGAGAAAAATATTATTTTCTATTAAAGTAATTAGATATGTTTATTATAATATAATCCTTTCAACTTGAAAATATTTTGGTATATTTACAGCACTAACTGTAGCAACATCATTGTGTTCTAATAATAGTAAGAAGAATGATCACTTTCTAGATATTTGTTTTTATTCTTAAATTAATAGCTCAATAAAGTTGTATCCTATTTGGGTTCACAGTTGTGTCACTTTTACTATAGTGAAATAATAGCTAGTATTTTTACTTAAGTAGGCAAAACTTCCAAAATACGATTACTTTTAATCTCATAAAGACATTTTACAAAAATCAGATGCATTATCTTCCTTTACATTTCTGCATCTAAATTGATCATATGTCAATTATATATAGCTAAAATATATACATAATATAAAACTTATTGTATTTTTTATATCACAATATACCAAAACATTCAAACTTACACATATATTTATTAATCTTATCATAGAACATTACTATGACCAAGAATCACAAGTAATGTTATTTTAATACCCTATCTTCCAAACACCTTATTTTCTCAAAATACACAAGAAAAAAATATAGCACGATAGAAAATTGAGTTCTAACTTGTAGAGATTTTTATTTTTACCATAGAAAAAATATGTCATTGGAAAGGAAACAAGGCATAGATCATAGTTAATTAAAAAATTATCAAGTTCTAGCCATACACTTCTTTGCAGAATAAGTTAACTACACTGAATACATTCCTTAACCCATGACCTTAATCTTGAGGAGTAACTGGAGTTCAAATAAATGTGACTGTATTGTCAGTTTGTCTACCTACCTAACAGGATCTGGAGATCAAATTCACATAACCCCTTGTACTGGTAAGAATTTAATAGATATTTACTAATGTGATAGTAAACACTTCCTTCTATTTTAAACCTTCCTTTTTATTTTTCAGGAATGTGTACATAAATATTAAACTGGTTTAACAACTTAATCAGTGAATTTGAAGAAAGTCTTTTTAAAAATTAAAAAATAAATTTCTCTTATTGAATTTATTCTCTTCCTGTGTGTCATGACTCTTCATTGTTCATGCAGTGCTGGCCTTTGTTCTCACTCTCTTGTTACTCCAGCTTTCTGTCTTCCATTCCAGTGTGGTCATTCGATTCAGTTGTACACATGCCTGGACAAGATCCGTAATACCATTTTTAGAGGAAAAAAATTCTCTCTGGTTCATTCATTTTCTATGAAACCTGGTTTAATGCTTTCTTATTTCTGGAATAAATCTCTTGTTTATCTCTGGACAAAATGCTCTCTCTAGAAACTTTCGTCCCTCTTCCTTTGCATTTGAACTTTTTATTCTGCCTCACAGATTTGCAGGCTGAACCTCTGTCTCTTATAATGCAGTCCCCTGAAAAGCCAAACTCTGTTCAGTCTTTAGAAAGGAAAGCAGTATTTATTTTTGGTAGTGTGAAGTTTCTCTGATTCCCATATCAAGAAAAGCATATATGTAAAATGATTGTAGAAAATGTGGAATGCGGTGTTTTGTTTGGGGGCATATTGAGGGATTTCAGTAGAAGAATGGTCATTGTTCCATTTGAAAAGTGAATTCTTGAACCTTTAAAATTTATGACAGCAGCTATGTACAGTAGATTGTGAGTAAAACAGATTCAATTTCAGTGCCCATAAAGGTGAAAAATATTCTCCCCCCTAGGCATACGTATTTTCTCTGCTGGGTTTCACTGAAAGCGGACTTTTTGTGAAAAAAATAGCAGTCTAGAGTTACGATTTCAATAATATAAAACTTTGCAGGCAATTTTAGGTGATTTGCTCCTCTGTACATTTTATTGATTATATTTCCAATTATCTGCTAAGATTAGTTAGATGGTAAAAAGAATTAATATATCTAATTTAATAATTTTGGGGAGATGAAAATAAAATGTCCATAATTACCAGCATGGATTTTTATTTTCTTTGTACTTTCTCTTCTGGATATTCTCTTTGTAACTTTCCACAGAGCTATTTAGACCAGGTATGCAGATCATTCTAACAACTTCATTGAAGAAAAAAAAAAAGGTTTAACTTTCATTCTAGTCTGAAGTATCTATCTGTTCTGTTCAACATACTATAAACAGATATCTACTATCAAAGTAAAGTTTCCTCTGAGAATAATGTTTTTCTGATTTGATTTTAAAAACATTTTTTATAGCCTCTGTCCATTCATCCATTCAGTTGGTCTTAAATAATTTTCAAGAAAATGCTTCCAAGTTTCCCTTTATGTATCACATAATGACAGTATTTTTTTCTGAACAGAGCACAAAAGTCAGATTATTTATTTTGATAACAAATATACACCTCCAAGGGATCTTATAGCACTTAATTTTATATTTATGTGTAATTATATATTTGATAGTAAGTAGATACGTTTATTTTTCCCAATGGCTTAATATACCTTCCAGTAGAAAGCTAATTTTTTCTGCATTGATTAATTTTCCTAAATAATATATTATAATCTACATAAAGGCAAAATCTATCAGACATTTCAAAATCTTTCCCACATATCACTGGTCATCTAGTTGGCACATGCTGAATAAATGTGAATGAATAGGAGAATATATAGAAGAAACCCTTCTCCAATCTGCTAGAAGAGACATGAAAACATTTAATCAGTGATCAAGAATTGTAGGCAACACTATCGGGGTAATTTGCCAAAAAGATTAAGATTTAGGCAGGAATATTATAGCAATAGTGGGTTCATCTTGGAAAAGGGTAGGTGGCATCAGTACTTAGGATCCCTATAAGCGTCACCATTTGAGAACCATAATCAATAAACTGATCATCTAGCTTATTACCTTTATTTTTTAGATGGAAAAATTGAATTCAGGAAGGTTATATGAAAGAATTCAAGGTCAAACAACTAATTATTGACAACCCTGAGATGATGACTTACAACTCTTGACACCTAACTTGATCTTTTAAATTACATAACAATGACAACTTAGTTTACATTTTAAATAAAGAAGATTTATTTCATAGTAAGGAAATGTAGAATATGATTAACAATAGAATTCACAGTCATCTATGGTTTGCATTCAAGCATACTTACAACCTGATAAAGACCTCTACAATTACTACTGGTAGATTAATTCCTTGGTTTCTTATTCTGTGCTCCTTTTGCTACTCAGAATCATTTCGGTACTTCAAAAACTAGTTAGTTATAGATCTATTAGCTTCAGCTGTGAATACATATTGAAGAAAACAGAAATTTCTGAAGGTGTGAAAAATAGCACTGAACTCATACTCAAACTGAACAAGGTGTGACTCATTAAAGAAATGTCAACTACCTGTTCTAACTATACTAAATGTAAAGCCAATTTATGACATGGAGCAACAAAGATATATAATTTTGTGAAAAGAGTTTCTTTCAGACATAATTTTCACCAAAAAAGGGGAAGTAACAGGCTAATAATATGTTGATTCTGATATGTTTGTAGATTATGCTATTTTTGACATTCTAATTAACATATCAAAACAATCAATTTTAACATAGACAATATCTAAGACATTATGCTTTAGTTTTAGGGTGTTATTATGAAGTATGAAGTGATGTGTTTTTCCCTTCCATCATTTCTTCCTACTCTTCATACTGTCTTGACCCAAAGACAAAATTGAAAAGAAGGCACCAGCAACATATTGCCCTTAGATAAAAATTGATGTAGTAGAAAACAAATGAATAAAAAAAGAATTCTCAGATTTTGATTGTTAAGACTGTTTTGTCTAAGCAATAATTATTGAAAAGTATATGATCATGAAAATGCTCATATCATCATGAGAAGATCCCCCAGGCTACAAGGGGAGAGAGCAATACTGAAGGGAATTGTGTACCCTCAATATTCATATGTTGAAGTCCTAACACTTAGTTCCTCAGAATGTGACTATATTTATAATAAGACATTTAAAGGAAAAATTAAGGTAAAACGAGTCATAAGAATGTGCCTTAATCTGCTATGACTGGTGTCCTTATAAGAAGAGATTAGGGCATAGTCAGGCACAGAGAGAAGGCCATGTGAAGAGACAGAGAAGACAGCTATCCATTAGCGAAGGAGAGAAGTCTCCAGAACAAAACAACCCTGCCAACACCTTGATCTCAGATTTCTAGCCTCCAGAGTTTGTTTGTTTGTATATGTATGTGTGTATGTATGTATGTATGTATGTATTTAGAGTGTGGGGGGGAGGGGCAGAGGAAGAGGGAGAGAGATAATCCCCAACAGACTCCATGCTGAGCACGGACCTGATGCAGAGCTCTATCCCAGCTCCCAAGACCATGACCTGAGCTGAAATCAAGAGTTGGATGCTTAGCTGGCAAAGCCACTCAGGCACCCCTTCAGAGTTTTGAAAAAATAAACTTCTGTTGTATAATCCACCCAGTCTGTGATAGTTTGTATGGCATCCCTAGTAAGCCAATACTGGAATTGAGAAATTTAGGTGCTGGTCTGAGTTGCATAATTAAAAAGAGCCTTCTGGCCTGCCTGTCCTCCCACTCACATTAGCCCTATAGGTAAGAATATTCTGATAATCAGAGAGATGTCTCTGACCTCTTTCTGACATGATACAAGATGCAAATCTTGTAGCAATTCACCATGTGCACATGGTATGATCTAGTGAAGGGTCTCATGATTATGATGAAGGGACACTTCATTATAAAGGGAAGGAACTTCAAGATAGTTGACAGAATACGAAGGGTGACTCCTCTCCTGTGTGGGGTTGATACTGGTATGCAGGGTTGATTGTGTTCCAAAAACCACATAATATTGAACATCTCAGCAAATGACAAAGGTAATCTGATGATAACCAGAAACTAATGTCATGATGTTTTATAAATGTCTTGAAACATAAAAATTCTTCCTAGAGGTGGTGATGATTTTGAGAATACTGTGGAGCAATTGAATTTACCCTCACTTGCCAAGATTTTTGGCTAAGAAAGAATAGGTGTGTTAGTTTGGGACTTCAAGAAAGCAGGCACTACAGTGAACACAAGAAATAAATTGGGGTAGTGCTGACAAAAGAAAAAAAGAAAGGGGGTGCAGAAATAGCAAAGAAAACCTTTAGACTGTGATGTAGGTCTGACATCTGTTAAAGGAGAGGAGGGAGAAAGAAGGATTGGGTACCAACAGTTTCTGACTCCTGATAGTTCTGAGAGACGTGCAGCCATCCTAACAGGCTCTGGTGCAGAGATGGTGCAAAGAGGAGTCTTGCATTGGATTGAAATGGCCAGGCCATAGTAACCTCACTAGGCTCAGTTAATGGCTGGGAACTGCCCCAAGCAAACACAGCATTAACATGAATGCAGCTGTGAATCTCAATGAGGCTGCAGCTGATGGCTGTTAGCTAAACACACTCCATGTAGCCTTTGCTGTCTTGAAGGGAGATCTGGGTAGCACACCTCCATGGCTGATACACAGGGTTATCTGTTTTAGATAAAATTTATTTATAAAAATATGAAGAATTCTTTAAGTTTTACTCATCTGAGTTTTGTTGTCTCAGAATATTTACTCTGCTGTGTTTGACATTATATCTAAAATAATTATTTAAATTTAATTCCAAAAGTTATTAAACTCCATGTGTAAGGAACTATGGATGCTTACAAATGGCCTCACATTCCTCTATTCCTTTCATCAGTGTGGGGGTCCAGCTCCCCTTCCCTTGAATCTGCAGTGGCATTGTGACTTGCTTTGATCAATAGGATGCAGCAGAAGTGATTTTTGTGCCTAAGCTTCAAGAGGCCTGTGGCTTCTACTCTTGTTCTAAATTATCACTGAGCAAGCCCAAGTTAGCCTGTTAGAAAAGTCCCCTGAAGAGAGTCAAGGCATCCCAGCCAATAGCCTTACAACTGTCAGTTATGAGAAGGATGCCATCTTAGATCATTTGGCACCAGCAGAGCCACCTGCTCTGTCACATGCATGAACCCAAGCAAGACTAGAAAAATTGCTCAGCTGAATTTAGTTCAGATTGCCAACTCACATAATCATGAATTGATGAGTCCTGGTGTTTTTAATCCACTAAATGTAGGTGGTTTGTTGCCAGCCAAGGATAACCTACACACACACACACACACACACACACACACACACATACACACGATATTCCATGTGCAATATAAGTGGTTCAGAATAATTTGAAAAAGAGTTGAGATTCTTATGTAATGTTTTTCAGTGAAGTGTGAACTGCTGTCATATTTAGAAATATGGAACTAATGAAGAAAGTGAAAATTTGCTGTGAGTTCTAAATTTAAATTTAGAATTATTTAAAACTACAATGAGATATCACCTCACATCTGTCAAAATGGCTAAAATCGACAACACAAGAAGCAACAAATATTGGTGAGGTTCTGAGAAAAAGGAACTCTCATACATTGTTGGTGGGAATGCAAACTGGTGTAGCCACTGTGGAAAGCAATATGGAGTTTTCTGAAAAAGTTAAAAAGAGAAGTACCCTGCAATCCAGTAGTTGCACTACTATTTACCCCCAAAATACAAAAACATTAATTCCAAAGGGATACACACACCCCAAGGTTATTGCAGCATTATTTATGATCGCCAAATTATAGAAGCAGCCCAGTGTCCACTGACCGATGAGTGGATAAAGATGTGGTACACACACACACACACACACACACACACACACACACACAGAGGAATATTATTCAGCCATAAAAAAGAATGAAATCTTGCCATTTGCAACTACATGGATGGAGCTAGAGAGTATTATGCTAAGCGAAATAAGTCAATAATGGAAAGACAAATACAATATGATTACACTCATATGTGGAATTTCAGAAACAAAACAAATGGGCAAAGGAAAAAGAAAAAAGACACAAACTAGGAAACACTCTTAACTATAGAGAACAAACTGATGGTTACCATGGGGCACATGGGTGGGGGGGGTGGGCAAAATAGGTGAAGGGGATTGAAGAGAACAATTACCACGATGAGCACTGAGTAATGTACAGAACTGTTGAATCACTATATTGTACATTTGAAACAAATATTACACTGTATGTTAACTATACTGGAACTAAAATAAAAACTTAATAAAAAATAATTTAAAAATTTAGAATTATTTTGTTAACAAAAAATATCCAGCAAGTTATTATCTAAGTTATATCTATAATTGACAAAATAAAACAATAATATATAAATAAAATACAACAAACTATAATAAAATATAACAAAGAACATGTTGACCCTTGTCAAGGTTGAAGGAAAATACTGGAGGAGTACAGTTACAGGGACCAAGAAATTCCCTAATAAGAGTAAAGTCACGCAAATTGGCTGTGACAAATCAGACTGTAGTGTAAGTGCCTGACATTAAGCTTCTTGATTGTAGTATAAATTTTGTTACCTCTTTCCCTTGGCATTTTATGGAGTTGGTGATTGTATAATATTTCTTCACATGGATATAGTGGTTTGTCCAAGCCATTTTCATACTGCTGGATATTTAAGTTGGTTCCAGGTTTTGCATATATAATATTTGAATACATATTACTAATATTCCACAGACTATACTTTTGGTAACATCTCCCAAAGTAACTCAAGTGACATTTCCCAAAGTATGGTCTGTGGAATATTAGTATTATGTGAAATAATCATAAGTGATTTCTGTGTGTTTGGGGGATGTAATAGAAATGAATACATTTGAATGTTGATACTTCATACTACTTCTGAAGATTTGCAAAGCATATTAGTTTCTTACAGGCTCTGAGGAGTACTATCGTAGAGAATTCTGTTTGAAATAATTTAGCTCAGAAAGTTCCCGACATATTTAATCAAATAACTTTTTCACTGTGGCTCTCTATCAATAATTTTAAGAATATTTATATTTACATGAACACAGTTTGAGGAATACTTGTCTCTGAAGTTGGATGGCAGGCACTACATCCTAAAGAAAGTCCTCCATAAATATTGTTTCTCACAGTCAAGTTTTTGAAATTTCTTTAGTGGAAGCAAGTTCCAGATCATATTCTGACAGAATCTTCAAATGTAGCGGTTTGACTGAGGTTAGGATTAACTTTCCTTTGACAACAGAGCGCCCAGCACAGTTATCACCTAATTGGAAGGGGGTTGCAGCCTTCACACTGGAAACATAATTCAGCAGAGTATGAAATTCTCAGAATAATTTTCCTTAAAATTTTATATTCACTGTTGCTTTAATTTTAGGCATTTACCAACACAGAAGAAAGCCAGAGTTTATACTGGTTTGTGTTCATTTATGAGAAATCTAGTTTTACTTTCTTCATTTTTTTCTCATCAAATTCATGTAGTTCTTTGTCTCCAAAAATCTTGTTGTATGTACTGGGCAAATGGAAAATTATCTTGTTCTGTGTATTTGTATCATTTCAGATCAAGAATATGTATTTTGCTTAATATTTAATCACTGCTTTTGTTCCTGTTCTGCGTTTTTTCCTCAGGAATGCTTATTATGAAGCATCCATTTTTGTGGAGACAAATCTATCACCTATCACTTTCTCACTTATTAATTTTATACCTTTGTTCTTTTCTGCTTAGTTATAGGAAAAAGAAAATTTCTTTAAGCTTATCTTCCTTATAGGCATTCCACTCCTTACAATCTCCAGGGCAGCATTTAATTCTCAAAATGAAATATGGTTTTCATGTGATCACTATGTTGCCTTATGGTCCATCCCTCTTTTCATCTGGTTTGTGTTATCCTATCAACTTTTTGAACCTGGACAGTTATGTCCTTTTTCCTGTTTCTTTTGTTCCCAAGAAATTGAGAACACTTGCCTTCTACTAAAGACACAAAATTTTCTTTTTTATTCTCATTATTTTTTCAAGTAACTTACATAGCTACCCTATTTCATTGAATCTACAATGCCATCAACTGTAAGATGCTTTGTCTTTATATTACGAAGGAAGAAAAAAAGTCAATTAAGTTATAAAATTTCTTAATACATTTATTGTTATCTGAATCCCAATTTCAGACATGTCAAAATATATCAAAATTATACATATTAGAATAAATAAAACACAATATATTATTTTTCTGTGTCTTCAGGATACTATTCCTCATTTTTTTCCAAGTTTTTTCCCCCCTAAGATCCATGTATTACTTGTTTTTATTTATTTTGAAAAATAAAATTTAAGGGAACTCTAACGACAAAATGGTGTGCAGATTTCCCTTGCCTCTCTGTTCACTATACACCCAGTGCCAGTGCTCAGTAATAGAGCACTCATAATCCTATCTCTAGATCTTCACACTTACTATTCTTTCCAGAGTGTGTGTTTGTTTGTTTGTTTGTTTGTTTAATGGTGCCTTCCCTCACCTCCTTCCATGCATTGTTCAAATGTCACATTCTCAATATGGGCTTCCCTAAATGCCCCTAAAGTTTCAATCCTCTTTACTCCCAGATCTTTGTTATCTGGTTATTTTTCTCCATAGCACTATTTATTTTCTTTATATTGTCTGTTTCCTTTAAAAGAATTTAAGTTCCACTTGTTTTATCTGCTGTGTTTACTACTGTATGCTCAATACATACCATACAATAATGCCTAGCACTTATTCAATAAATGTGTTCTTAAAAAATAAATAAATATTAGGTCCAATTATCTTTGTTATCAAGTGAGAAAACTAAGGACCAGAATTATGGACAATGAGTAATGTAAGTGGGATTCCAACACAAGTCAGTCTGATCTCTTAATTGCTAGTCAGACTTGTCATTAATAATGGTTTAGGCAACCTTCTCTAATCTTTGAATTTAGAATGACAAGTAGATCTTGAAATGTATGTGGTTATTTTCTCAATTGCCTAAACTTGAGATGTGGATCAATATTCCTAGTGGTTAAGGAAGTTCTACCAGCAGCAAATAACTCCCCACACCTATTTCTCAATCCTACTTGGCACTACCTCTCAGTTCAGAAAACTTCCTCTTTTACATCATCAGATGGATTCAGAAAAATTAAATCTTCTTATCAACAGAAAGAAAGAGGTTTTAAAATTTTACTTGGAGGGTGCCTGGGTGGCTCAGTTGGTTAAGCGACTGCCTTTGGCTCTGGTCATGATCCTGGAGTTCTGGGATTGAGTCCCACATTGGCCTTCCTGCTCAGCAGGGAGTCTGCTTCTCCCTCTGACCCTCTTCCCTCTCGTGCTTTCTATCTCTCATTCTCTCTCTCTCTCTCAAAGAAATAAATAAAATCTTTTAAAAAATTTTTACTTGGAAATTCTTGGTGTTTAGATGGCCTTCAGGAATTAAGAAATAAACTCCATAAAGTTTTATTTTAGGCTCTGTGTTAAGCAGAAATAAAGACAATTTGGCATCTGCCTGTTATCTCTACATTGGACCAAGTACTCTTTTTATTCCTAAAACCACCATAGTACTATGTACTATGGCAATGCCTTTTTCATTCTAAGCAATTTTTCTAGTTCCCTATTTAGGAATATTATACACGCTAATTAGAGAAGTTGTCTCAAAAAAATGGGTAATAAGATATTTTCCTTAGGGAAAAGAAAGCTAAAAATAAATGCATGCAGAAAAGAGAAATGAAAAATAAACTAGGTGTTAGTTTGGAATATTGCTGCCTTTTCCATCTGACTTTGGCCATGAGAGTTTGCATCAGGGGGTGATCAAAGAACATGCCTTTAAGGGTCTGGATAGCATCACTTATAAGAGAATCCACTAGGAAAATCAATATGGTAGTGGGACTAAAATGTATAAAAGAATGCAGATTATATTCAAAGTGCCTTTTAGGAATACTGAAGAAGAGTTTCTACTCTCAGTTATAAAACTATTTAAGAATGATGGACTAAAACTTGTAAACATAGGGGAGCCTGGGTGGCTCAGTTGTTGAGCGTCTGCCTTTGGCTCAGGTCATCATCCCAGGGTCCTGGGATCGAGCCCCGCATCAGGCTCCCTGCTCCGTGGAAGGCCTGCTTCTCCCTCTCCCACTCCCCCTGCTTGTGTTCCCTCTCTGGCTGTATCTCTCTGTCAAGTAAATGGATAAAATCTTTAAAAAAAAAAACAACTTGTAAATATAGAATTGTGCACTCTATAACAAAACTAGGATTACAAAAGACAATTCAATATATTGAAATATTTTACTGAAATATAAGGCCATTTGTTATTTAGGTTTATTATTAATTGTCTCCTCTATGGAGGAAGGGTTTTTTTTTAAAGATTTATTTATTTATCTGAGAGAGAGAGAGACAGAGAGAGCATAGGGAGGGCTAGAGGGAGAGAATCTTCAAGCAGACTCCCCGCTGAGCACAGAGCCCAACGTGGGGCTCGATCCCATGAGATCATGACCTGAACCAAAACCAAGAGTGGGATGCTCAACCGACTGTGCCACCCGGTCACCCCAGGGGCAGGGATTTTTATCTATTCATTATTAGATTCCCAGGTCCTAGAGCAGTGCTGCCACTTGACTGTATTTGTTGAATGAGTAAATTGAAGAATTAAGAATGTCGGCCTTGAGTGTGATGAAAGACTAGCATATAGTTTAGATGACTGGCTTGATGTTGAACTCCTTTGGAGTTTATATTTTCTTGGCTCTCATAATTTTATGAGTCAGGAATTTGGAAAGGACTCAGCTAGAAAATTACTCATCTCTATGTGACATTCAGTGTGGTTACTTGCTGACTTGGCAAGCAGCTGCTCTGGTTTTAAAAAACCAAGTTGCTTTTATTTTCATGTCTGATGTTTTGGTGAGGATGACTGAGCCTCCTCCCATTTCATGTAGGATCAGGGCCTATTCACAATATCTCTAGATTGATAGTCAGAATTCTTACATAGTCTAGCCCCACAACTTCCTACTGGTTAGGTTTTGGGCAAGTTACTTAGCTTTTCCAAACCCCAAATGTCCTCATTTGTGAAGTAAGATTAACAATTTATCTACCATATTGGAAAGTTACAGATGATAATTTGGATAAATGTTTTTGTGTGTTTGTTTTAAGTTTTTATTTAAATTCTAGTTACTTAGCATATAGTGTAATATTGGTTTCAGGAGTAGAATTCTGTGATTCATCACATACCAGTAATACCCAGTGCTCCTGATATGAGGATATGATAGGAGAAACAAGACAGAGGATCATAGGGGAAGGGAGGGAAAAATGAAACAAGACAAAACCAGGGAGGGAGACAAACCATAAGAGACTCTTAATCTCAGGAAACAAACTGAGGGTTGCTGGAGTGGAGGGGGGTGGGAGGGATGGGGTGGCTGGGTGATGGACATTGGAGAGGGTATGTGCTATGGTGAGCACTGTGAATTGTGTAAGACTGATGAATCACAGACCTGTACCCCTGAAACAAATAATACATTATTTGTTAATAAAAAAAAGAAAAAAATACCCAGTGCTCATCACAAGTGCCCTCCTTAATACACATAACCCATTTAGCCCATCCCCCACCCATGCCCACCTCCCCTCCATTAACCCTCAGTTTGTTCTCTATAGTTAAGAGTCTCTTATGGTTTGCCTCCTTCTCTTTTTTCCCTTTTCCCTATAACAAAACATCTGTTTTGTTTCTTAAATTCCACATATAAGTGAAATCATATGGTATTTGTCTTTCTCTGACTGACTTATTTTGCTTAGCATAATACACTCTAACTCCATCTAACTCTATCCACGTCATTGCAAATGGCAAGATTTCATTCTTTTTCATGGCTGAGTGATATTCCATTATATGTACATCTTTTTATCCATTCATCGGTTGATGAACATTTGGGCTCTTTCCATAATTTGGCTATTGTTGGTAATGCTGCTATAAACATCAGGGTGTATATGTACCTTCAGGTCAGTATTTTTGTATCCTTAGCTTAAATACCTAGTAGTGCAATTCCTGGGTCATAGAGTAGTTCTATTATTAACTTTTTGATATAACTCTATACTGTTTTCCAGAGTGGCTGTGCTAGTTGCATTCTCCTGTGTTGTTAATTTTAGCCATTCTGACAGATGTGAGGTGATTTAGTACAATGTCTTGCCCATAAGTGATCTTTTCTATGAGCTATTATTATTGACTTGAATTTTATAGGGATATTTTGCTGGGGTAAAAGATCAAGAAAGATGTCCTGGGTAGAATGAGTGTGTTGAGCCAAATCACTGCAATGACTAAGTGTCTATCAATAGACAATGGATAAGGAAGGTGTGAAGGTGTAGTATGTACACACACACACACACACACACACACACGCACACACACATAATAGAATACCATGCAGTCATAAGAAGGATGAAATCATGCCATTGGGACAACATGGATGGACCTAGAAGGTATTATGCTGTGTTAATTCAATTAGACTGAGAAAGATAAATACCTTGTGATTTCATTCATATGTGGAACCTAAAAAAAAAAAAATGAATAACAAACAAAAAGCAGAATCAGGACTATAGATACACAGAACAAACTGATGGTTGTCAGAGGAAAGGGAGGAGGGAGGATGGGCAAAAAGGTGAAGAGAGTGGGAAATATAGGCTTCCAGTTATGGAATGAATAAATCACAGGAATAAAAGGCACAGCATAAGGAATATAGTCAATAATATTGTGACAGTATTCTATTGTGACAGATGGTAGCTACAAGTGTAGTGAGCATAGCATAACATATAGAGAAGTTGAATCACTATGTTGTACACCTGAAAGTAATGTAACATTGTCGACTATAATCAAATCAAAATTTAAGAAAGGAGGGATGCCTGGGTGGCTCAGTCGGTTAAGCATCTGACTCTTGATTTCGGCTCAGGTCAGGATCTCAGGGTCACGAGATCAAGCCCCATGTGGGGCTCCATGCTCTGTGTGGAGTCTGCTCCAGATTCTCTTTCTCCCTCTGCCCTTCTCCCTCCTTCTGCCCCTCTCCCCACTTTCTCTCTCTTTCCAAATAAGTAAAATCTTTAAAAATTTTTTTAAAAAGGAACTAACATGGAAAAATGCTTCAAAATACATTTATTTGAAGGAAGCTTAATATGGGGATGAAGTATTTAAAAAATCATTTGTGGAAAGGGTGATGATGGCATATAATAAGGGATCTTAAATTAGTAGAAAAAGTATAGCTTGACTGGTAATAACAATAGCAAATTTTAATTAAATTAAAAGCATATTAGATCACTGCCTAATCTGAATTTAATTTTTCTAAATTTTTTCTATGCCTGCTAATGAAGATTTTTCTCTAAAACTATTACAAAATTCACTTCTTTTTAAAAAAATATTTTATTTATTTATTTGAGAGAGAGAGAGAGAGAGCATGAGCCGGGGTGGGAGGAGAGGCAGAGGGACAAGCAAGCTCTCCCCTGACTGGGGAGCCCAATGTGGGGCTTGATTCCAGGACCCCAAGATCATGATCTGAACCACCAAGGCACCCCTCCAAAATTGACTTCTTTTAACTCTCTCAGTTTTCCCAAATACAAACATGTACCATGCCCTGAAAATTGATATTTTATTAATGAGTCAGCATATAAATTTATACTTCATAGAATAATATTTTAATATAATTACAAGGTCATTAATTTTGATATTAGTTTTCCAAAATTCACTTCTTTAGAGAGTCATCTTTTGGACACATAGATTGGTTATCATTCTTCAGGAAAGGAAAGTTATCTAAATACTGGATTTCATGAATCAGTGAGATGTTCTATATAAAAGCAAAGGAAATTGCTAATCATGGATGTTATAATTGGAATTTTATACTCCTGAAATATGGTTACAATTCAATCAAAGTGATTTTGGATCTTTGGAAAAAATATAGGATGTGTGGCTTAGCATGGAATTAGTATTTCAAGCTTCATCTTGAAGTCTATAATGTTACCAATTCACTCCAGTTATTAAAAACAAAACTTATTTTGAAAATCGTTCCCTTCACTAGGTATAAAATTCTAGTAGTTCATTATCTCCTTTGATGGTCCCAAATATTGGAATTTATTTCTCTGTATATCTTGTATTTATTCAAAACTTTATTGAACATCAACCACTGAGCATTATCTGTACTATGCTCAAAGTTCTAAACAAAATTATTTTTTCCAAAATTATAATGTTTCTGAAATTACACACTCACACACACATATCTGTGCATAAACACACAAACATATAATAATAATCATTGGTAATCTTTTCAATTCTGTGAAATGCACAATTTAGTATGAACACTGTGCTTTTGGATTCTTCTCACAGTAGAAATGTATATATTTGAATATGTAGGCATTCAAAGTATTTTTTAATATTTCTTTGGCAAACAAACATGGATTGAAAATAGTTACTTATTGTATTATTCATAAACTTTCAAGAACATGACTAAAATTAGTGTCTATACTACTGTCCAACTAGAAAAATGGGAATATTTTAAGCAATAGAGAACAGCCAGATTTTATAGGAAAATCCCTATTGTATTTTACAAATTTTATTTATTGCTTATATTTTAAATGATAGTAAAACAACAAATCAACATCAAAATAACTGTTTTTCTATATTTCAGAAATACTTTGCCTCGTTTCTTATTTCCCCTAATCTCATTCTATACCTTTTACACTATAATTGTTTATTTTTCTCTACAGTGGTAGTAGAGCATAAAATACCATAAGACTTGACAGAGATCAGGATTTAATAACAGATACTATTTGACATGCCAAGCTAAAGTCAAGGTTTAATTTACATTTAGGTTACGATCAGCAAGTTGCAGTCTTATAAGAAAGATGAGAACCATGATCAAGAAACTATACTGTTTGGATGACTGCCTGTCTTCAGAACAGTTTATTTGATGTGACTCAAATGGAACTATATGATTGGGATAATGTTACTTAAGACATACGGTGTTTTGTCTAAATGAGTTTGAATCCAGGCACTGCAATTTACTAGTTGGTGATCTATTCGATGTCTCTATACCTCAGTTCTGTAAGAACACTTAAAGTGTCTTGTGAGTATTGAAAACAATCATCTGTAGAGAACTCTTAGCATCATATTTGGCACATAGTAAACACAGTAACTATTATCTGTTATTATTAATTTAAATATTATTAACATCATCATTATGTTCAGTCAATAACCAACCTAGAAGAGTTTCATTAAAATAACATTCATAAATTTGGAATTACTATTTTTACTTTTTGTTTTGAAATAATTGGAGACTCACAGGAAGTTGCCAAAGAATGTACTGGAAAGTCCCATGCACACTTGACCCCGTTTCCTCACAGTACAATAGCAACATCAGGAAACCGACACTGGCACATCTACAGAGTTTATTCAGGTTCCATCAGTTGTGTATATACTCTAGTTCCAAGCTAGGCTGAAAATCAGATGCCTACATGCAGTTGTTAGAGTCTCTGAGGGAGGCTCAAAAAAATACCATCTTTCTATCCACACTGATTTTCGAACAAATTTGGAAAAAAACCAAAATGTAGTTAACAGATCCTAAAATAATCATCTTTATTACTCATAGTAGCAAGGTTGGAGAAAGTTTTATTTTCAACATGTTCCATTTCTGGGATGTGGGAATATTCTGTTATTTATCCAGATGCTGTTACAAGAGTGTGTTGTTTGTGAAAATTGATCAGGCAATTTACCTGTAAGTTGTTCTTCAAAGGTTACTTCCACATTTTCTATCTTACATTTCATTACAAAGTTTAAAACGAACAAATATGTGGAGAAAAGACTTTGGGTGTTGACACATGTGGGCGGAAGCTTTAAAGAATAAGGATATAGCTCCAGGAGACTAGTGAGGAGTTTGCAGGGCAGAGTGTGGCCTTTAGAGCTTAACGTTATATTAGCTATGAGTGTTCACTAACACCAACACATAAAGCTTCCTTTGCCGTGGGACAGTCCTTATGTTTTGCTCTTAGTCATGGAGTGACTCTTGCTGAATTGATAGCTAACTGCTGTTCAGAGGTTTTAGATAATAGGGATGTTTTCATTAAAAATAGCACAAACAAAATTTTTGACCCATTTTTTCCCCTCTTCCCTTCAGTGGTTTTTTTTTTTTTTTTTTTAAGATGTTTGATCTCTTTGAGAGGGTACGATATCATCTTCAGGCTTTGAGTTGTAAGTTAGCTGTCTTCGCAGCATTTCAGCCTACTGACGTCAAGCTTAAAAAGTTGGGCAATCTGAAAAGTTACAAAATTGAGAAATGAGGAAAGGCTTGGGGCAAAAATAAAACTACTAACATTATCACCTACTATTTTCAATGTAGACTGTATATTTTTCAACAAGTTCTACAAAGCTTTTTTTTTTGACAATAAAAACTGAGCCTTGCTAAAAAGTAAGGATATGAAGAATAATCCACAAAAATAATCCATAATAGGTTTTACAGTATACATAGATGTGTTATATGAAAGACGGATATTTGAGGCTTTTAAAAAACTATTGAAAAAGCCTGTTTGCCTAAGAACTATTGGCCTGACGTCATGTCTTGCCCTGAATTTCTCCCTTTGATAAGTCTCCACCAAAATTCCCTATTCCTCCTGGAGAAGAAATGTGCCCATGACAATATTTAAACTCTATTTTTAAAACACAAGACCTAGATCATTAAATATACATGTGACTATATGTAAATGTGTGGCATTAACTGTTATACTTTTCTTCTTCTGATTGATTGTGTCATGATTATGCTAGTTTATCAAACAGTATTTCTACCAATGGTAATATATTTGCAGTAGCAATTTGTTCGCTATAGGTTTCTTTTGCCCTCTATGGACACAGCTAGCCCTGCCTGGGTACATGTTCACATGTTTCAATATCTAGAACAGTTTTGATCTTGTTTTTGGGACTTGTGATTTTCCAATGTAGACATTTTATAATTTTATTAGAAATATCTTTGTCATTATATTAATTGTTGCTTTCAAATAACCTTCTTTGACTTATCTCCAGCTTACCCTGAAATCTTTTACATTTTAGTTCTATATACAGAAATCAGCCTTTCTTCAGAGCAAAGTAAATGACAATTTATTCATGATACTTTTCAAGATGAGTCAGATAAAAATCACTTTTTAATACCTGTTCCTGTGTAAAAATCTTTGAGCAGTGATTATCACTAAGTCAGGAATCAATAAGTAAGGCCTAATATCATCACCATCATCAACTTTAATACTGATAACACTAAACTTTGCTTTGTATACTTGTGACTCTATTACTGGACTCGTGTCTCTTAAGGAAGTAAATTCCAACTCATTTAGGTATCTCCCAGTGGGCTTGAACATAACTGTATCTTTAAAAATTAAATGACTGCAATTAATTCACCACATTAGTTGTTTGTTACCAAGGCAAAGTGTTGAGAAAATTGGATATATGTGATTTTTCTAGGAAGGAAAATAAAAGAAAGTTACATAGCAGAATGATGGTTGGGGGATGAAGTAATGGTTTGTACTACCATGACAAAGGGTGGACCTGAATAATCACTGAATAATTGTGTAAGTTCTGGTCCCTGAGTACAAAGTCACAAAGAAGGGAAGATAAAGCAGAAAATCTAAGTTGGTGGATAACTGAAAAATAACTCTACTCTGACAATTTTACTAGCCATAGACCTGATCAGAGAAAGCAAGCCTGTAGCAATATTATCGATGCTGAAAATTATTCGATATGTAATTGAATGTTGTGTTTTGGATAATTGAATTTTGATTCCCAAATAATTTGAGTGCAGCAGTGAAGCAAAAATCAGATTCCAGTATATTTTGCATGAATACTTTCCAGTTATAATACACAAGCTGTTCTGTGGTTCTATCCCACTATTGCATCATGGCCAGGCTGCCATAGTAGATCATACATTGTAAATAAACAATTTAAAACGTAATGCACAAAAATGAAAGTGTCTTAATAAAACAAACTATAGTTCTACTAGCTTTAAGTGAAATAGGTTAATTTTATAGCTTATGAAAATAGTGAATTGATAGGGCAGACACTGTATTTTGGCCCTTTTATTTTATTTTATTTTATTTATATTTTTATTTTTATTTTTTGGCCATTTTAAAAAGTGAGTAAAAATTCAACCTGATTAATCATTATTACTAAGATTAAGTATATGTGAATCAACAAAATGCTCAAAATCTTGTGTCTGGTTATAGATATAAACTGTATATGACCTTTAGCAAATTAATATCTTTTTTAAAATTTTTTATTGTTATGTTAATCACCATATATTACATCCATGGAACACTATAGCAAATTAATATCTTAAAATGTCTGAATCATAGTATTTAATGTTAAAGCTAATTCTGTGTCCTTAGAAATTATTTTGAAAATAGAAGCTTCTTGCATCTAGTTTTAATCATTTCTACATGATTTCTTTTTAATTTTCTTATTTGAAAATGAGCTAGAATTAATTTTTTTAATTCAAATCACATATCTAATTAACACATCTTTAAAAGTGTAGCCAAAATAGAAAATAACCTTTATTCTTATGTTTACAAGGGGTCCTGGTTTCTATTATACCTAACTTTTGCTTTAGCACTGTGTAATTTAGTCCGTATTTCAAAGGTTATTAGCTTACTTGATGCCAAAAGGTCATCCATATTAGCGGTAATTGGTTTTTATAAATATTGCTCATTATGCAAATGTATTATTTACAAGCACCATTAGGCCAAAGTGGATTTGAGAACTTGGGTAATAGGTTCTCTGCATTCATTATGAGGCAAAATATTTGACAATAGATAAATTAGGAGTTCATCTTCAATATTAGAATATAATTGAGAATACAAAAAAATTGTAATGTTTTCTGGCTCACAAGTGCTAAAACAGGACCAGCTGAGAGAGAGTGATAAAAATAGATTGGGTATAGGGTGCCTGGGTGGCTCAGTTGTTAAGTGTCTGCCTTCCGATCCCAGGATCCTGGGATCGAGCCCCGCATAGGGCTCCCTGCTCGGCGGGAAGCCTGCTTCTCCCTCTCCCACTCCCCCTGCTTGTGTTCCCTCTCTCTCTGTCTCTCTCTCTCTCTCTCTGTCAATTAAATAAATAAAATCTTTAAACAAAATAGATTGGGTATAAATATCTGAATTCAGGAGATTCATCCTTAACCATCTATGCTGGAAGTATTTGGTAATACCTCTAAACAATCTAATATGCTACCATATTATACCAAGTCAGTATCAGTTAACTTTGCTAGAACTAACACTAAAATATTTGGTTCTGGATTCACAGAGTACGGGAAGTAATAGGGGTTTTAAGTTTTAGACACATCTAAATCTCACTTTCCTTCTTATAGATTGAGAAAGCAGTTTCTGCCTGGTTTAGATTATTTGAAAAGTTGTTTTGATATATTTGTGATGGCTTTAGTTAATAATACTATATTGCATACTGGAAATTTGCTAAGAGACTAGATTTCAGATGCTCCTATTCCCTCTCTCCCCCAGCGCACACGCACAAAAGGTAACTATGTAAGGAGATGATATGTAAATTGAGCTTCTAGTAGTCATTTCATTATTAGAGGTATATCAAATCATCATATTGTATATCTTAAATATATATATATAAAATTTGTATAAAAATAAGCGAAATCAACATAATAAAGAAGAGTTCTGCAAGAGCCCAGGCCTAAATAGCCTGCAGGGGTGGGGTGGGGTGGTGACTTCAGAACTGGGGATGGAAGTTGCAATGGTAGCACCCAATTGTGGCAGGTACTCCTTCATTATTTCTTTTAACTAACAGTTTTTGAGTACTAGTACTGGAAATGGGAATAGAAAAAGGGTTAAAATACAGTCCTTGCCTTGTTGAAATTTAAGCTCTGGCAAGAAAGCCCCAAATAAATATCCCAAAATCCCCAAAAAAGCCCCAAATATCCTAAGTAATAAGCAATAGACTCTATATGAAGTGCTCTGGGAGCAAGACACATGGGGCATTAGTCCTTCCCAGAAGGACTAGTTGGGGACTTTGGGGAAGCACGGTCTTTGCTTAGTTCAATACTCTCAATTTCACTTTCTATGATAAAATGATAATATCCTGACATATTTCAGGGAATTTCAGATATTAATTTATACTTACATTTGATGTATCTAAGCGTACTTTCTGTAGCAGCCCACTTCCTTCCTTCTAAATCACTGCTTCCAGAAAGGCCTGGTCTCATAGTCCCATGGGAACTGTGTAGGACACCTTCAAAATCAACTGTATATTTCATAACCCTTTAAAAACTGTACATCTTGAAAATATGGCAATTCTGGATTTGTTGCCTGAGGGCTTTTATTTTTATTTACCTTTTGTTTGATGGTTGATTAATTTCTTTTACTAAATTGCTTGGACTAAACTTGAAGACTCTGTCTCTCTCATGGTGTGCAGTCACTAATGTTTATGCTCAATATTTTTGCATGATCTCCCATTTTAATCTTTTTTGCTTGGGTTCTTAGGGGTGATGCCTTCCTCTGCATAGCTTAGTGATCACCTTGTAAATGATCATAAGTTGTCTTCAAACACCTCAAACCAGGAAGGGCTTTTACCCTTTACCAATAGATCTTAGTGTGGGTTAAAAGCACATTTCAAAGTTTGGGCATTTTTAGAGTCTACCTTGACTTTTATTTTTTGCTAAATTGTCCTGTTTCCTCTGCACACAAATGCAGCTTCCTGGTAAGTCAGGCATGCCTGGAAAGATTAGACCTTTTTCACTTCCCTTGGTATACATTTAACCTTGCAGTTGGCCAGGGAATGTATGGAGAGATTATCAAGCCCCTCAATGCCTCTCTCATATCTAGGATTTCCTTTTAACCGTTTAGCCCTCCCCATTTACTTCTCACCAAGATCACTCACTGAAAACTGCTAGATTTTTCATCTTCTATATCAGATCAAGTAAAATCAGCAAGCCTGCTGGTTTTCAGTCTGATCCATTTTATTTATTTATATTTGAAGGCAAGGAAGAACACTGTATTAGTGTATTCTCAATTTTGCATTTTATGACCAAGATATTTACCAAAAGCATCAAAGACAGGACTGACATTGAAATAGATGTGAAAAAAAATTCCTGACCAAATATGACTTTACAGAGAGGCTAGAGATAGAATACTCACTCATTCAGTTAAGGCAATAGTCCGGTCCAGGGTGACAGGCTTTTGAATTATGGTAGTAGCAATGCAAATAAAGAGTGTCTACATCATGTAATCTGAAAACGTTAAAAATGGGTGGTGAATATGATTTTGGAATTTTTAGAATAGGAAAGGGTGCAACCACAAATCAAAAGAGAATTCAAGGACAACGTTGTTTCAGAGAAAGACAATACATTATCTTTTAGGCATGTTAAATTTACAATGCAAGTAGGAAGTGTCTTTAGGAAAATGACATATACGTACTCAGGAAAAAGTAAGAACTGGAGATAAGATTTGGAAATCATGCTCATAGGCATGACCATTTAATCTATGGGAGCGAATGAGTTTCCTAAGATTCTAAATATATATTATATACATATAGTCTAGTTTTCTAAGATAGACATATTCTAATTTCTCTTTAAAATTCCTCCAAATTAGAGATTGTATGAGAGGAATAACAGCCAGAGGTATGGCAAACCACTTGGCAAGTTCTAACTGACAGAGAGAGAGGGAAGGAGAAGGGGAGGAAAGGGCCGGGATGGGGTGAGAGAGAGAAAGAGAGAGAGATTGTAAATTTAGGACAAACTGAAGAAAGTTCTCCCTGGAGGTGGGCTAGGAGGAAGAGGTCTTGTCAAAGGAGACAGAAAAAGAATGATTAATGAGGTAGGAAATGAACTAATGAAGTCTTCTGAGAAATGTGAATGAAGCTCCAGAGAGAAAGCCTGATAGTACCAAATGCTGGAGAAATGGCAAGCAGGATGACAGAGAATAGGATTTTAGTCATTAGGTTGTCATTGGAGATCTTGCCCCCATATAACCCTCAGGGAACCTAAATTTATGGTAGGTAATAATTTTAAGTAAGGTATTTCTATAGAAAGAGGATGTTATTTCTAATTAGATTCATGCAAAGCCTTATTTTTTATTGTTATGTTAATCACCATACATTACATCATTAGTTTTTGATGTAGTGTTCCATGATTCATTGTTTGTGCATAACACCCAGTGCTCCACGCAGAATGTGCCCTCTTTAATACCCATCACCAGGCTAACCCATCCCCCCACCCCCCTCCCCTCTAGAACCCTCAGTTTGTTTCTCAGAGTCCATCATCTTTCATGGTTCATCTCCCCCTCTGACTTACTCCCCTTCATTGTTCCTTTCCTGCTATCTTCTTCTTTTTCGTTTTTCTTAAAATATGTTGCGTTATTTGTTTCAGAAGTACAGATCTGTGATTCAACAGTCTTGCACAATTCACAGCGCTCACCGTAGCACATACCCTCCCCAATGTCTATCACCCAGCCACCCCATCCCTCCCACCCCCAACCACTCCAGGAACACTCAGTTTGTTTCCTGAGATTAAGAATTCCTCATATCAATGAGGTCATATGATACATGTCTTTCTCTGATTGACTTATTTCACTCAGCATAACACCCTCCAGTTCCATCCACGTCATTGCAAATGGCAAGATCTCATTCCTTTTGATGGCTGCATAATATTCCATTGTGTATACATACCACTGCTTCTTTATCCATTCATCTGTCGATGGACATCTTGGCTCTTTCCACAGTTTGGCTATTGTGGACATTGCTGCTCTAAACATTGGGGTGCACGTACCCCTTCGGATCCCTACATTTGTATCTTTGTGGTAAATACCCAGTAGTGCAATTGCTGGATCGTAGGGTAGCTC
Source organism: Eumetopias jubatus (assembly GCF_037043125.1). Classification (NCBI taxonomy): domain Eukaryota; kingdom Metazoa; phylum Chordata; class Mammalia; order Carnivora; family Otariidae; genus Eumetopias; species Eumetopias jubatus. Next base: position 55,963,262 of record NW_028274813.1, read on the forward strand.
TAATTTCAACTGTTTGAGGAACCTCCATACTGTTTTCCAGAGTGGTTGCACCAGCTTGCATTCCCACCAACAGTGTAGGAGGGTTCCCCTTTCTCCACATCCCCGCCAACATCTGTTGTTCCCTGACTTGTTAATTTTAGCCATTCTGACTGGTGTGAGGTGGTATCTCATTGAGGTTTTGATTTGGATTTCCCTGATGCCGAGCGATGTTGAGCACTTTTTCATGTGCCTGTTGGCCATTTGGATGTCTTTGGAAAAATGTCTGTTCATGTCTTCTGCCCATTTCTTGATTGGATTATTTGTTCTTTGGGTGTTGAGTTTGATAAGTTCTTTATAGATTTTGGATACTAGCCCTTTATCTGATATGTCATTTGCAAATATTTTCTCCCATTCTGTCGGTTGTCTTTTGGTTTTGTGGACTGTTTCTTTTGCTGTGCAAAAGCTTTTTATCTTGATGAAATCCCAATAGTTCATTTTTGCCCTGGCTTCCCGTGCCTTTGGCGATGTTTCTAGGAAGAAGTTGCTGCGGCTGAGGTCAAAAAGGTTGCTACCTGTGTTCTCCTTTAGGATTTTGATGGACTCCTGTCTCACGTTTAGGTCTTTCAACCATTTGGAGTCTATTTTTGTGTGTGGTGTAAGGAAATGGTCCAGTTTCATTCTTCTGCATGGTGGCTGTCCAGTTTTCCCAACACCATTTGTTGAAGAGACTGTCTTTTTTCCATTGGACATTCTTTCCTGCTTTGTCAAAGATAAGTTGACGATAGAGTTGAGGGTCCATTTCTGGGCTCTCGATTCTGTTCCATTGATCTATGTGTCTGTTTTTGTGCCAGTACCATATTGTCTTGATGATGACAGCTTTGTAATAGAGCTGGAAGTCCAGAATTGTGATGCCGCCAGCTTTGCTTTTCTTTTTCAACATTCCTCTGGCTATTCGGGGTCTTTTCTGGTTCCATACAAATTTTAGGATTATTTGTTCCATTTCTTTGAAAAAAGTGGATGGTATTTTGATGGGGATTGCATTGAATGTGTAGATTGCTCTAGGTAGCATTGACATCTTCACAATGTTGGTTCTCCCAATCCATGAGCATGGAACGTTTTTCCATTTCTTTGTGTCTTCTTCAATTTCTTTCATGAGTATTTTATAGTTTTCTGAGTACAGATCCTTTGCCTCTTTGGTTAAATTTATTCCTAGGTATCTTATGGTTTTGGGTGCAATTGTAAATGGGATCGACTCCTTGATTTGTCTCTCTTCTGTCTTGCTGTTGGTGTATAGGAATGCCACTGATTTCTGTGCATTGATTTTATATCCTGCTACTTTACTGAATTCCTGTATGAGTTCTAGCAGTTTTGGGGTGGAGTCTTTTGGGTTTTCCACATACAATATCATATTATCTGCAAAGAGTGAGAGTTTGACTTCCTCTTTGTCGACTTGGATGCCTTTGATTTCTTTTTGTTGTCTGATTGCTGTGGCTAGGACTTCTAATACTATGTTGAATAGCAGTGGTGAGAGTGGACATCCCTGCCACGTTCCTGACCTTAGGGGAAAAGCTCTGAGCCTTTCCCCATTGAGAATGATATTCACTGTAGGTTTTTCATAGATGGTATGCAAAGCCTTATTTTATAAGTATTTTTGTTATTTTCATAATGAGAAGAGTTCAAAATCTTTTTGACTTCATCTATTCAGTAAGTAATAGGAATACCAGAATGATACAATAATTATATTAATAACTATTTTTCTAAAATTTACATTTTTTATCGATTTGTGTACATTATTTTATTTTTTATTTTTCATTTTTTTTAAAGATTTTATTTATTTATTTGACAGAGAGAGACACAGCGAGAGAAGGAACACAAGCAGGGGGAGTGGGAGAGGGAGAAGCAGGCTTCCTGCTGAGCAAGGAGCCCGATGCGGGGCTCGATCCCAGGACCCCTGGATCATAACCTGAGCTGAAGGCAGACTCTTAACGACTGAGCCACCCAGGCGCCCGTGTACATTATTGTAAAAAAGACTTTTTAAACACGAAAGACAGCCTAAGGCCTTTGTGCGTTGTATTATTTTTATTATAACATTCCTCTAAATTTGAGATTGTCTAAGAAGAATAAGAGCCAGAAAGGGGATGAACCACTTGCCAAGGTCACACAGCCAGTGAGTGAAGGAGCTGGGATTCAAAATTAAGTCTGTTAGAGCCAGTAATCACTCTGCTAAGCCATACCTCCAGGAGCAGAGGGTGCATACTCCTGTGCCCATACAAACTCCCTACCATGAGTATATTAGCACAATTTTTCCATTCCTACTCTCAATGCTGCAATCCATACTCTTCCTACATCTTAGTTGTACCTTTCTCCTCTAGTGATTCCTCTTTCCCCACCTCTAATTTAACTTACATAAGGCAGCCTCCGTGATCTTTTAAAGTGACAGTGCTCTTTAATCAAAAAAAGATACTCTTGCTCCTTTCAGTGCTCTTGTAGTTATTTTTAAACTTTTTCTCTAGTATTACATCACATTTCTCCTTTTATTAGGCTTATGATCAACCTGTCTTACTCTTTGTCCCGGCTTTTATTTCCATACAGCTACATTTACACTAGACTATAAACTATGTAACAGAAAGAACTATGTGTTGTTCAGCTTGATGTTCCTATCCCTCCCAAGTTAAAATAAAAACTTCTTGTAATATTCATTGGATTTGCTGGTTTGTAAATGGCATGTATGTTTCATTACACACCTCAGTATCCAGCACTTTTTTCCTTTCAGATATTCAACATATATTTATTGAATATATGAATGAATGTGTGGGTAAAAAGAAATTCCTAATTGGCTTCAAGGGTCATCAGATATATAGTGCAGTTTATCTCTACTCACTCTAGATAAGACAGCAAGATAGAGGAATATCACATCATCTTTGGTTAAAAAAAAAGTATTTTTCTTGAAAAATAAGAAAGATTATCCCTTAACTAAACTTTGCTATTTTTAGATCCCCACAGATGTCTCGAGAGTGCATAATGCGTGCGCATGCACATGGTGAGGGTGGGGCAGCAGAGTAGCTTTAAACTTATACCAAGCACGTACATGTAGTCCATATGACTCAAATTCGCAATAACATGGCTACAAAAAGTGGTCACTTAGGTCAATTTAAGGAAAGATCAGTCATTAAATTATTTTTTTCTTAATATTTGCTGCTGATAAGCACAGCTTTTGATTATCTGGATTTCCACTTCTTAATCAGTTGTATTGAGGATGTGCACTAGGTCCAAGCAATCTACTAATGTTATTGCATCTTTATATAAACCCAACTAATTGTAAATAGAAATTATACTCAAGACTCCATAATATTTCAAATAACATTTAGAGATTATTATGAATACTGATCTTCTCTCCCTACAGCTAAAAACGGATAAAGTTGCCAATCACAAATTAGGGATAAGATGATAACAAATTATTGGTTATGGTCTGATACTAGGACCATAATCACCTACAGAATATTTTTGCTTGCCTGAGTGCTAATGAAATTGCTCAAATCAGCAGGTGCTTCCTTTCTGCGCCAAGAAATCTCTCACTGAAATCCACTAAAGAATTAGAGCTTTGTAATGGGGAAGAAAAAAAGAAGACAATAAAAGGCTGGAAATATTGAACAGGTGTGCATATATCGGTTCACTTTTCATACTTAATATAGGCACAACTTTCATGAATGTAAAAATGGAAATATGAACCATCTTCAAGATTATATTAGGATGTTAGCAATATTAATGCCAAATCAATTAGGTTACCTGAAAGGGTATATGGACCATATCTAATCCTTCAAATTATTATTTTCTTAGTTTTAAAAATTCTTGGGGATCAGTGACAATGGATACTTCAACTGTATCTGTAATTGCTATCTCATTAAGTCTTTTTTTTTTTTTTAAAGCACATCTGACAAAATGTTACCAATTTTCAGTTGCTATTATTGATGACCTAGATTCCTGTTACATAATGTTCTGGACTTACCTCTCGCTGAAGTCATTTGCCAACATTGATGGGAAGCTATAATTAGTATTATTGACTCCCTCTCGTAAATGTGACAACGGAGGCACCAAGAGGGTCAATGACAGACTTTAATGGCAGGGTCAGAATTAGAATTTACTTTTCTGATTCAAAGGCGTAACAGTATCTTTTCAAACCATAGCTTTCAAATATCATAACAATATCTTTCAAGAGCATAACAATTTCATGTTAAGTAAAATAATGACTCTCTACTTATGTTATTGTGTTTCTTCAGAAGGCTATACACAAATTTTTAGGCAGATAATCTACCATTTCCTGAGCATGTATTTATTGCTCAGAGTGATGCTATAAGGCTAAAATCATTCTTCCTGTTTGATAGATAAAAAAACTAGGACAATGTGTATTGCTTAGCCCAGCTGTACTTCTATATTTTTTTAATGCCACATTTCTATGATTTATAATAAGAAATATCTTATTCACATTATATACTTCTAAGTGTGAGCCAACTACATATTCAGTGTGAAGCAGTAGCCCCTAGGTGAAACATGCAATTCCCATTTCAGAGGGGAAAGAGAAAGTTAGTTTGTGAAACATAATGACTTTAAAAGATTTATTTATTTATTTTAAAGAGATAGAGATCATGTTGGGGCGGGGGAAGGGGCAGAGGGAGAGGAAGAGAGGGAGAATCTCAAGCAGACTCCCCACTGAGCACAGAGTCTGATGTGGGGCTCTATCTCAGGACCCTGAGATCATGACCTGAGCTGAAACCAAGAGTCAGACTTAATCCACCGAACCACACAGGTGCCCCAACATAATGACTTTTAAAGCTTCTGCTCAGAATTGACCCACGAAATATCTACTCGCATTTTATTGGCCAAAGAAAGTCACATGACCAAGCCCAGCTTCAAATGCATGAGGTTTCTACTGCCACAGCTGTCCTTGCAAGTGCTGAGAAAGCAATCCTCTTACAGTAAGAAAACAAGTGGTGAGCAGATCTGTGCACAGTGTTTCACTCAGATTAATAACTGACAGAGGTGCACTTTTTGGTCGAGGTCTACAAACTTCACAATCATATTGCCTTTCAAAGATAGCTTATTTTAGAGAAAAAAATAAGATTATAAAATATGTGTTATTTGTTCTTGACTTATACTTTTTACGATGAAATGGACAGAGTTGGAATTTCAATTATCATAGGGGGCATGCCTGTGTTTAATTATAAATTCCAATGTTGATTTTCTTTAATGAATCATTTCCTTTTACTGTTTTGGCAGAAATTGTATTTGCATATTTCATGTGACATAAATGAAGATGTTTAGAAAACAATAAGTGGTTAATATGACAATTCTTTTCACAGTTTGTTAATTTAACAAAGGTTCTGTTTTTGTCAAAATAGCCAACTATGCCTGAGAACATTACCGAATAATTAAATCAAGGTTCTCTCTCTTTTTTTTTTTTTTTTCTGGATTGGGATTGTCAAAAATCTGTATGCCAGATCTATACGGGATTCGAAAACACAAAGCTTGAAAGGATTAACCATCCATTTCAAAAACCAATCTCTTGAGGAAGCACTCAGTGGCCAAGTGTACAGGAATCATGAGGTTAGAAATAATAAAAGTCAATACAATAACCTCTTTCATTTGTCAAGAACACATCACAACATTGTGAAGGAAAAGTTTGTCTCCAACTTTCCTGCTTTTCTTGTGTATCTCCCTGCAACCATCTGGTATAATTAGGACTAATTAGTACCCTTCCTCCACTGTGTACCTCCTCTGTCAGGCTTGGCATACCACAATTTATGTGCATTTTGAAGATATCTGGTTGTTACTAGGCAAGGTCAGTAAGCTAGATGCAATGATAGAAGAAAGATAGCATTCAGCTTAGTGAATTCTCTATTAAGTGGGTGGCTCAGAAACTTTGATTTCTCTCTTCCTTTATGTGGACAGAGCGGTACTATAGGTTAGTGATGAAGAGCATGTCCTCTCAACCAGGCTTCTCTGCGTTTGAATTCCAGTTATGAGATTTTCCAGCTATGTGACTTTGTCCAAACTACTCTCTGTGTCCCAGATTCTGTATTTATAAAATAGGGATAATAGGTTTGTTTTGAGGCTTAAATGAGTTTATATAACTATCTGTAATAATTTAGGATGTTTTATATACAGAGTTAATAGTATTTAAATAATAGCTATAATAGCTGTACCTGGAAGGGATTCATATCAGAAGAGAGTATATTAACCATATTAGTTACCTAATGCTGCATTTAAAGTCATTCTATAATTTAATGGTAGAATAATCATTTATTATTTCTCATGGTTCATGTGGAACTTAAGAATGGCTCAGCAGAGAGATTGGAATCTCTTGTGAATCTAATGCAGTCCAGTGTCAACTGATGCTATGGTCATTTCAAGGCTGGAATGGAGTTGGAGGATTCATTTCCAGTGTGGCCTATGCATATGGCTAGGAGCCTCTGTTTCTCTCCCTGCAGGTCTCTTGAGTATCCTTATGGCATCATGGCTGACTTTCCCCAGAGGGAGGGATTTAAAAGACCAATGTGGAAGCTGCAGTGTCTTTTATGATGTAGTATTAGAATCCACATGCTGTCATGTGAACTGATTTTATCAGTCACTCAGTGAAGCTCTATGTCAAGGTGAGAGGATCTATGCAAGGGCAGTAATACAAGGTCAAGGTCACCAGGGGCCTTGTGGGGGCTGACACCCTAACTAACTTCATAAGGGAGTGAGATATTAAATGGAAAAGAAAATAGGTTAATTTGCAATGTGGAATACAACTGCATTTGGAAAAGAACTAGTATGCTTATGTTAGTGTGATCACTGCATTCTCTTTTTCAGAGAATCTCTAAAGGTGAAATCTAATAATAATCAACATGCAGCTTGCTGATTATGCATTAAGAATAAGGAAAATTAGAGGAAAGATTAGAATATTTAGTTGCACCAGACAATAATAACCTGATACATTCAATGTTGCAGTTGGGGTCAAAACTGCCCCAGAATTAATTAATTAAGTCTGTGAGTCAAAACCCTGCCAGGCACTCTCAGGCTGTTCCTGGATGGGGTTTGTCAGCATTCGCTTCTGTCACTCCTCAAAAATCTCTTTGCAACGATGACTAACCCTGTGTAGATGGCACTTCTTCTCTTCATTCAAACCTTTTTTGAGAAGATATTCTACCCTATTAGGGCGGTTGCATACCTTTATTAGACCAATTGCCTAATGATCTTACAGTTTAACGTTCAGAGGCCAGTCCCATCAGAAAGGACTGGAGATGTCTCAGTGTTTTTTCCAGGTGCTGTGTATACACCCGACGCTCTATTCCATTCCTTCCCATTTTCCTTGGCTTCACAGAATTTGTACCTCAGGGCTCCTGTGGGTCTTAGAAAGGTCAACTTCTTCCCAGATTTAGCTTTCAGTTCCCTGAATGGGAAACTGTTGATAGTCTATCACTTTAGCCTCTCTCACCCTCTCACTCCTCCCTCCTCAGGGAAGGAAGAACGACTTCATCTCTCCGCTTTCTCTTGGAGTGAACTGCCTGTGGTGTGTTCTTTTGTCCTCCATGTTTGGTGGTCCTGCCCCACAAGAGAAAACTAGCTTGTAGACTAGGCTGGTACTGCAGGTTTTGGGGCAGGGGGGAAGTTAACCTCATACTGCTGTTTGTTTTGTTTTGTTTTTTTATAATTTGGAAACTCAATTTCCTTCAAATAAAAGCATAGTCTTAATCAGTAATAAATATGATACTAGGTCCCTTTCTGCCTTACTGCTTGTCTTATTTCAGGATTGTATTAATTATCAGACAGGTATTAATTATAAGCCTGCTAAATAAAATTCCCTATAGTGTTCTATTCCTTGTTATTTCTTCAGTAACTTTCTCTCTCATATTGAGGAGCTAGGAAACAAGGGATTACAAAGCCAAGATGGCAATTGCATTCCAACAATGGTTTTTCTCATCAAAATGCCTTTATCTGTGATATATACCATGTGTTCCTTTGGCCTCATGAAATCCTTTCACATGCAACTTGCCTTTCATTTTCTGTTATAGAACATTATTTATTAATGTATTTATTTATTATTTATACTTTGCCTATGTCTAAAAAGGATTCTGTTGCAGTTTAAATTTTATGCTAGATGAAAAATTCTAAATGGCTTATGAACACTTATTCTTTTCATCTTACGTTATACCATAATCCTATCTGTAACTTCAGGGTCTTCCAAGTGAGCTCTATGGAATTGTGGTATATTACAATGACAAAGAGACTGCTAGTCAGAGACTTTAATTCCAGTCCCAGCTTGTGACTCTGGATAACTCACTTATGCATATATAACTTAGTTTATTTATAATTCTATCTATAAAACATCATTGTTATGAGGATCAAATAAAATAATATATATAAAAGAAATTAAAAATTTCCATGAAAAATTACCATAATTATAACTAAACCATTAATATTATAAAGAAGATCTTTACTAGTTGTAATTTTAGTGGTTTTTTGGTGGTTATGGGGAAAGTTACCATATATTCCATTTTAGGAGATATTAATAGTAATTATTAAAATCATATTTTAAACATGTATATGTCATGGGAGAAAGACAACTTTAAATCTTCTTTTCAAATAGGATACTCAGACTCTTGAGAGAATAACATACAGTTGTCCCTGACTATTAAGTTTTTAGAAGGTGTAAGGAGATTCTATGAACGAGCCTTGTGACTTGCTGATAGTCAGTAAAATGGTCACACGTGTAAGAAACTTATTTAAAATATCAAAGAAACATTTGTACTACATAGAACAAGAGGAATGAGAATACTAAGCATATTCACTACTGATAGTTATAGTTCATATTTTATGTTATTTAATTCCAAATTAATAGCAGCTTTTTTTTTTTAAGATTTTATTTATTTGAGAGAGACAGAGAGAGAACGAGTGATGGGGAGGGGAGGAGGGAGAGAGAGAGAGAAGCAGACTCCCTGCTGAGCAGGAAGCCAGATGCGGGGCTCCATCCCAGGACCCGGAGATCATGACCTGAGCCGAAGGCAAACGCTTAACCCACTGAGCCAGCCAGGCGCCCCGAAGAATCTTGATTACTCAGTATTTCTGTTTGATTGGTATTATAGTGTTTTATCCATCTTCTCATTGCAATTCTTTCTCTAAATATTTTTGCCTGTCTCCGTTTTCATCGAGAGGTAACAAACTTGTGGCCCAAGGACAGAATCAGGCCCAGAGTGATGTTTGATTTGGGCTTCAGGGTACTCACTTTTTTTTAAGCTAATATGTAAAATCTGAACATTTTTACATAATAATCCATATTACTAGAGTCTACTGAAAAATTTAAAAGGAAAAGTACTATAACACTGAGCTCTCATTTCTGCATGGCTGAAATACACTGGAGCCAATTTTCCTCCTTTGGGTAAGGTAAGGTCTCTCTAATTCACCAGAGCCAGCCCCTTCCATACACCCTGCTTGTTTGCTTCACCTGTGTGTTATCTGCCTGACTCCTGAAGCATTCGCACTTTGGACCTGATACAGTTTTCATTCATTTGTAGTCTCCTTGAACTGTCTTTTAAGTGTTTTTCTCTTTGACCTTGATTTATGATCCTTGAAATAATTATCTGGAAGTGGTCCTTCTAATTTAAATCCTGACTGATGAAATTTTAACATAACTATTTTTATTCTTAAAATTTAGAATTCTTACTATTGTTATTTTATGGCTTCTTTGACTGTATAAAGGACGCACACAAAGTGTGTCCTCACTCACAAAAGTGAGAAAAAAACATCCATCAGATCTGCACAGCTTGATAGGAGGAATTTATACACTGAGAAATTGGAAGGGCAGAGGTGTTTTTGAGAAAACCAAATTGAGATCATGAGCATGGAGAACTTATTATCATGTCGGGTAATTACACGTTTGCTTATCTTGTGCTTATCCTTTTCAATGTGGTTATTCTCTCCTCTTACCAAAGCTATCTTAAAAAGTGGCTGGCATTAAAAAAAATAAAAATAAAAAAAAGACAAAATTTCATCCCCGAAATGAATTCAGTGGATACTATCTGGACATTTTCCAAACAAATTATTTTTAAATTATGGGAAGAAATTTAGCAAGTTGTGATCAAAGTATTAAGTATCATATTTTTCAGAAGAGTTTTTTAGGGGAATTCCTTAGAGTTACTGAAATATTCCTGCTGTTACAACTTCTTTGTTGAGTCCACACATCTGTTTGCTCACAAAACAGGCTATGAAACATCCTAGGAGTGATTTGGGTTTAAGTGATAACCTGATAAATGGCTCTAGTTTAGGTTATTGAGATGGGTGGAGCCTGTACCCTAATTAGGCATAGGGTGAGTGTTCCCGTGACAACTCTCTCATTTGGGATATTTTGGAATGAACTTTGAGGAAGGCCACTCCCTTAGAATGAAGAACACTGCTTCAGCATCTGGGAAGAAGTTGCCTTGTTATCTTTAGGGAATATCAATACTCCTGGTGTGCACAAAAGAGAAGGCTCTTAACATATGCACTGCAACCTTGGATCCTTGTTTCTGTCTGAGTTTGGTTAAAATATAGAGATCTGCTTACTTTTTAATTAGGATTTGGTTTGGGATTCCTAAATTTTAGTTGAGAATACATAATATTCTTTCTGTGTTTCACACATCTGGTGTAGAAAAAGCATCTGCCTTACATTTCAGACTTATATTTCTATCTGAAAATTCTTTATAGTCTCATCCAGACTTCATTCTTTATCTGTATCTCTATTTTCTGCTTCAGCTCACCATTTTATTACCATGAGATCTTAAGGAAGTATGTTGCTTCTCTCAAAAATGGAACAATTGATCACACCTCTATTTATACTTTTGAGAAAAGACAGTCTTGACATGATATGCACAAAGGTTTTACTTATAGGGAAGAGGTAAAAGGAATATACCATGGCTTGCCTTTTTATTATCCACTATTAATTTACAGGGCAAAACTCTGAGTTAAATGCTCAGTTCTCTCAATTACTAATGGAACACCATTAAGGCAAATTAATTCTATAACAAGAATCTCTTAGGAATTGGTTCTATGGTCCCAAACACTTATGAGTGTCTTCAACATTTTTTGAGGCTATTTCTCAATAGCTCACTAACATGATATTGATTAGGGAAGAGTATAAGCCAGATGAATTAAGTTGTCCGGTTAAGTGATTATGCATAACAATATGAGGGGATAGAATCATAGTTCATTTATTTTTAGTAATAATCTATAAACTATTATCTATTTTGTAAGTTTATAGGAAGGATATTACTACATGTTAACAAATAATCTCTTTAAATATCTGTCTACAAAAACCTGATCTGTTTGATAAAGGTATTGACAGTGTATCAGAATATTTTTATAGAACTCTATTTGCTCACTCTGTCCACAGCACAGGTTCAACTATTGTTTGTTCCTTCTCTCATACAAAACTTCAAACTCCTTACTTTAGATAAAATCTCAATGTAATGTAACCAGTTTAGAGATATATGTTCTCTGACTGAATCCAGCCAAGCCATCTTAAAGATATCTCATCTCCAGTACCACTTGTCAATCTCTTAATATTCCTTTGGATTGCCTGTTACCAGAGTGTTACTCATTCTTGATTACATTGCTCTCATCTTAGAAAAAGACCTTCATGGCCTCAGGTGCTTGGATGTGTGAAAATGAATAAAAGAAACCTCATTTGAAATGGAGTCCAAACACCCTGAATGGGAAGCTCTTACAAATTACCTCCTGCTAGTCTGCAGACCCTAACAGGAAAAAGCATACTTTGCATTTCCCCAACAGGAAAAAGCTTGCTTTACTACCCTAGCAGGAGGGAGGAAGATTTTCTCCTTGACCAGCAACAACACAGCCAATGAGAACTGCCACAACCCTGAACTCTCACTCTCTTCCAATGGACTTTCATTACAAACAGTCCTCCCAACTTCCTTCTTTCCTCTTTAAAAGAATACTTCTCTCTTTTGTTTTCTGGACTTGCCTATGGTTCACCATAGTTTGTATATTCTGAATTACAATTCCTCCACTATTCCCAAATAAACTCATTCTGCTGGTAAACTTACTGGCTATTTTATTTTTAAGGTTGACAGATGTTTTCTACCTGATAAGTTCATTTTTCCAAAAGCAGTAACAAGATTTTCCTTTTTATCTCAAAGTGGAGAAATATTTATTCAAAGTTATGTATCAGGAGATTTACAATATTTTTACATTAACATGTGTGCATTCTTTTTAATGATGCAGCAAATCTTACCACATAAAATTAAAACAGAAGTTTAAGTAGATTAAACTTGAAACCAAATATATGTAATTTGATAAATTATAAAACAATAGTTAATTATATTAGTTATCCTATAACCTTGGTTGATATACATATTATATCATATATATTATATAAAACTTATATTTTGCCTTTCTCCCTCATTCAGCCTTTAAAATGTTTAGGACTCACAGACCTGTACCTCTGAAACAAATAATACATTATATGTTAAAAAAAAAAAAAGAAGAAGAAGATAGCAGGAGGAGAAGAATGAAGGGGGGGAAATCGGAGGGGGAGACGAACCATGAGAGACTATGGACTCTGAGAAACAAACTGAGGGTTCTAGAGGGGAGGGGGTGGGGGATGGGTTAGCCTGCTGATGGGTATTAAAAAGGGCACATATTGAATGGAGCACTGGGTGTTATACGCAAACAATGAATCATGGAACACTACATCAAAAACTAATGATGTAATGTATGGTGATTAACATAACATAATAAAAAAATGTTTAGGACTCTCTGGAGGCTGTTTCACATGTGCTTACAAAGTATTCTCCATAGTGATATGATAACTCTGGTTTTATTTCTATGCTCTTGCTCCACCTCCTTTGCCTGGACACAGGTACGGTCATGGCCTCTGGGCACCACTGATCCTATTGCTCTCTGCTGTGGCTCCTGCTTGCCCCCTGGTGCATTTTCCGGGTCTGCTGTATTTCCATACCCACTCTGTGGTCTGCTGCTTTTACTCCAGAGACAAATCAGTAAAGTTGGGGAGAATGCCTCTTTCTCCTTTTACGTTACTGCAATAAATGGACATGAAAGATAACTCTATTGGCAGTTAAGACTTTGAGTGTCTCTACTGTAGTTGTGTTTTTGTTTTTTTTCTAAGATTTTATTCATTTATTTTTGAGAGAGAGCATGCATGAATCGGGGCTGGGGGGGCAGAGGGAGATTCAGACTCCCCAGTGAGCAGAGAGTCCAATGTAGGACTTGATCCCAGGACCCTGGGATCATGACCTGAGCTAAAGGCAGATGCTTAACCAACTGAGCCACCCAGGCACCCGCTACTGTAGTTTATGTGGCTAAATGTGACCTCTGATAAGAGTTCATCCTTAAAACAATTTACAACTTTATCTTATAAGAGGAGGAGAGGATCATCCATGAACTGGTGAGGTGTGGTTGGCTGCTGATTTGGGGAAACTTGGAGACACAATCATGATTGATTAAGGAAGAGGTTTGGAAATGGGAACCACAGTCAGAAAAGGGGTGTTGTGTTTAAGATGTTGTGTTTCATGAATTTTGCCAATAGAAAGCAGTGCTCGGATATATTAGGTTAAAGCTCAAAAAGTGAGGCTTGGTTAACTCTGACAGAAATTGTGCAACTCTCCAGTCTCCAGGGACCTGACCTGCAAGGGAACCATAGACCAAGGGAGATGGGAGACTGGATTTTCCTGCTGAACATTCTGTGTTCACGCTGTCCTGTCTGTCTAGTTCTTTTGCCTTCTCTGTCTCATATCCCTGTCCATCCAGTCTCATCCTTCTTGGCTGAACCTTCATTGTCAATACATTCTACAAAAGGATAACCAAATCAGTGTCTAAAGAGAAATCCTGGATTTCTTTTTTTTTTCTTAGATTTATTTATTTATTTGAGAGAGAGAGAGAGAGAGAGCATGAACGGGAGGGGCAGAGGGAGAGGGAGAGAGAATCCCAAGTAAACTCTGTGCTGAGCACAGAGTTTGATACAGGGCTCTATCTCATGACCCTGAGATCATGACCTGAGATAAAACAAAGAGTCGGATCTTCAACCAACTGTGCCATTCAAGCGCCCTGAGAAATACTGGATTTCTAATAAAAAGGCTCTTTAATTTTCAAATACAGCAATATAGGGCTGATGTATCAGTTTAAGTATCTGGGACCAGGAGACAAATCTGGATAACAAGCAGCATGTTTTCTTCAAAATCACCTGGTCAAAACTCTCTTTCATATCTATGGCTTGAACGAATAGAGACTAGGAAAAGTCAATATGCAAATTTGATGAATATGGGCTATTTCATTTAAAGTTGAGAATTAGAACTTACCTATATGTTTATTTCTTTCTTAGAATATGATTAACCAATTGTGCTTTATTCAAAAACATTTATTAGCGTAACGTGTGCCAGGCATTTTACTAAGTATTGAAGATATAAAAATGAATAAGATATGGTCCTTGCTTCAGAAATCATAATTATTCTGCAAGAGATTGACAAATAAACAATTATGTGCAAGCAAATTCTGCTCATGAATATTTATGAGATAATCCAAACAAATTATTAGCAAAACAAATTCATTGATGTACAAAAATGATAGCACATCATGACCTAGTTGGTTTTGTCCTAGGAATTCAAAGGTCAGTTAACATTTGAAAATAAGCACTGTGAATTATATAAGACTGTTGAATCACCGACCTGTACCTCTGAAACAAATAATACATTATATGTTAAAAAAAAAAAAGAAGATAGTAGGAAGGGAAAAATGAAGGGGGGGAATCAGAGGGGGAGACAAACCATGAAAGACTATGGACTCTGAGAAAAAAACTAAGGGTTCTAGAGGGGAGGGGGTAGGGGGGTTAGCCTGGTGATAGGTATTAAAAAGGGCGCATATTGCATGGAGCACTGGGTGTTATACACAAACAACGAATCATGGAACACTACATCAAAAACTAATGATGTAATGTATGGTGATTAACATAATATAATAAAATTAAATTAAAAAATAAAATAAAATCCTTGCTTAAAAAAAGAAAATATGTAGAGCGCCTGGGTGGCTCAGCTGGTTAAGCAACTGCCTTCGGCTCAGGTCATGATCCCGGAGTTCCGGGATCGAGTCCCATATCAGGCTCCCTGCTCAGCAAGGAGCCTGCTTCTCCCTCTGACCCAACCCCCTCTCTTGTGCTCTCTCTCAAATAAATAAATAAATCTTTAAAATAAAAAAGAAAATATGTAATGTATTAAAGGAGAAAACATGTATAATCATCTCAATGAGAGCTTAAAAAAGATTGTGATAAAATTCAGTGCTCTCTCATGATTAAAACTCTCTATTCAATAAAAAGAGAAGAAAATTATTTTCACCTACTAAGGATATCTACCAAAACCTACAGCACATATAATTTTTAATGGGGGAATTTTAGAAGCATTCTCTTGGGTTTAGGAAAAAGAAAATGATGCGCCTAATCTTACTTTTTTTTAGCACCACACTGATCTCCACAGTGGAGACCCTATGCAGTACAGGAGGATAAGAAAAAAACTAAATTCCACAAGAATAGGAAAGAGATAAAAAACAAAACAAAACAGGATCCAATGCTATTGTGTATCAGGTTGGGTTAAGCTTTCAGACCTAATGTAACAACACCAAAATCTCATGGGTTTAACACACAAAAATGTTTAATTCTCAATAATATAATATTGAATTCAGTATGTTAAGAGTTGTGAAGGATCTGGTATTTACCTTACTTGCAAACTATATATTAGAGATATGCATCAGAGATAACAGACTTTATTACTCAGGGCAGCAAGTAGCACGTACCTCATGTTTGCTTTGTTCCCATTGCCCACTTCCCACAGGATGACTTAGAGGACTAAGTTATATCTCACACTCAGTGGGCTGCATTAAAGGAGAGGAACCCTGTGCTTAAAAAACCTAAATATTTTATACTAGAGAGTAAGCATGTCTGCCTTGTGCAACAGTCAGACTATCACTTTTCTCCAGTGTTGTTTGCTATCTAAATCCCTTTGAAAAGATAGTCCAGACAAAGGCAGCCAGTGCTTCTCTTTGTAAAATGGGCAGAAACATGAGAAACCTATGGATAATTGTCTCCCAACACAGTAAAACCATTCTCTTCATCTCATTCTTAAGGATTCAGACTCTCTTTCATTTCCCATGCACCACCTCATTACCAAATCAGAGGAAGAGAGAATATGGAGAAGTCACACACATCCCAGAAATATCAAGCAATACTTTTTCTCATAGCCCATTGTGTAGACCAAACCCCCCAAAATAGAAGTATATGGACTATTTGATGAATATACTGTATCTGCCATAACTTCAAGTCAGTATTATACAAAGGTTTTAAACAATCCATTAATTAGCTGATTGACTAATTTTAGAATTTAATGTGGAAAATCAAAGGCTTAATGAGAACCAAGATTCTCCCAAAGAAGAGTAAGGTAGGAGATATTTTATCACATATCACCAGATTTTAGTACCTATTAAAACCTAAAATAAAAGCCATTAACTATTAGCACAAATAGGGCAAAATAGAGACTCCAGAAATACTCATGCATACATAGAAACTTGATATATGACAGATGACTGTGGGAAAGGAAGGTCTATTCATTAAATGGTGCTGATATTATAACCAAACTCTATAGAAAAAATTAAGTTTGTTTCTTAATTAAAAATGAAAAAAATATACTTTTTAAAGATTTATTACAAGTTTAAATATAAAGGGAAATTAAAACAGAAGAAAATAATGAATAATAATTTCATGACCTCAGGGTGGGTAGGAATTTATTAATTCCAGAAGGTGCTAACTATAGAAGAAAAGATGGCTAAATTAGAACACATTAAAAATTAAAAATGTTCTCCACAGGGCACCACAAAGACACTGAAAACATAAGCCACAAAGCAGGAGAAAATATGTACAATGCATAAAATTGATAAATGTTTGGTATCAGCATATATAAATAACTCATAAATCAAAAGAAAAAATTTAAACAAACCTTTAGAAAAATCTGCAAAACATATGAAGAGGCATTTTATAGAAGAAGAAATGACTGCTTAGTGAACATATGAAAAAAATACATATATTTTTTAGATAGAGAGAAAGCACAATAAGGGGAAGGGGCAGAGGGAGAGAGAGAATCTTTTTTTCTTAATGTTTTTATTTATTTATTTATTCATGAGAGTCAGAGAGAGAGGCAGAGGCAGAGAGAGAAGCAGGCTCCCTGCCTAGCAGTGAGCCCCGATGTGGGACTCGATCCCAGGACCCTGGGATCATGACCTGAGCCAAAGGCAGACGCTTAACCATCTGAGCCACCCAGGCACCCGGGAGAGAGAGAATCTTAAGCAGACTCCATGCTCAGTGTGGAGCCCAATGTGGGGCTCCATCTCATGACTCTGAGATCATGACCTGGACTGAAATCAGGAGTCAGACACTTAACCGACTGAGCCACCCAGGTGACCCTGAAAATATTTTTAATTGTATTAGTAGATAAATGCAGATTAATATAACACATTCTTACTCTCATGGCCCAGAGTGACAAAAATTTTAAAGTCTGAAAATACCAAGTGTTGATAATGATGTAAAGCAATAAGAAATCATTTGGTATATGTGTGAGCTGAATTAGGTCAATAACATTTTAAAACAATTACTCACTACCTACACATGGACTTACACTAAGACTCAACAAATTTACTTCTCGCCATAAACTAGAGAAAATTCTACAAATGAGAATATTCTGCATACAGAATATCCTGTACCAAGAGACATGCATAAGAATTACCATGCTTGTAATATTAAAAACCAAAAGGTGTGAGTAAAATCTTCATTGACAAGAAGTTAAAGAATTCCTCCGGCCTGACTACCTTCAAACTAAGACATTGGCTTTTCCTACCTTCAGATGTGAATTGGCACAATGGATTATCTAGTGCTTCAAGTGGGCCAGCCTTTAGACTGGAACCATATCATCTACTCCCCAGGATCTCCAACTTGCTAACTCACTCTGAGGATCATGAGACTTAACTTGTCAGCCTCCATAATCACATAAGCCAGTTCCTTTCTCTCTCTTTCTCTATCTGGTTTGTTTTTCTGGGCAACCTGACTAATACAGTTATTAAAGGTATCTGTTTGATGGTATTGGAGAGATAATAAGTAGTGAGGAATTACTAGACCAGAAATGGGTAAAAGGGGGAGGACCAGAAATTTTAACCCAGATTTGGGGTTACTTGATGTTGCTGGAAGGGGTAATTGAGAGGGCAAGACAAAAGAAAAAATGAAACTATTAAAAGGAGACAAAGAGGGGGAAAAATTAAATCATGTTCAAAGAATAGCTCAATCTAGAGCTCTATACTATGTGAAAATATCCTTTGGGAATTAATTTAAATAAAGATAATTTCAGTCAAGTAAAAACTGAGAAAATTATTATCATTAGATACATAATACAGAAAATAATGGTGTTCTTCAGGTTAAAACGAAAGTTCAGAAATTCAAGAAGGAAAGAAATAAAACAGATAAATCTGAATAAATACTAAATAATAATGAAATATCTTGAGTTTTAAACATTCACAGAACTGGAACACATGGAAATAATGTCAAATAATTCAAATGGAGGACAATCGAGTTACACCTTTTTAATGTCCCTTGCATCATCTGGAAAGAGAGTAAATTACTAATTAATATTAGATTTTGATAAATCAAGAATGCAGGTTATAATTGCCAAGGTAATAATTACAGAAATTGAAAAAAAAAGTACACCAAACTAACTGGAAAAAAAAGGAATAAGAAAAAAATAATACAGAAGATGGCAAGAAAAAGAGAAACTTAAGAGAGGAGAGACAAAAAGAAAGCCCACACAAAGATATTATATTTAAACTCAAATATATCTGTGATCATACTGCATAGAAATTGGTTAAAAGAGACTTAAAGGACAAACTTTGTCAGACCAGATTTTTAAAATCCCCAATATATGCTACTTACATAAGACACATCTAACATATAAATTTATAGAAAATATAAAAGCAAAAGATAAGAAAAAAATGGATCATGTATAAACAACTAACGTAAGAGAGCTGGCGTAACTATATTAATATCAACCAAGTAGAATTTAAGAAATAGGGGCACCTGGGTGGCTCAGTTGGTTAAGCGTCTTCCTCTGGGTCAGGTCATGATCCCAAGGTCTTGGGTTCAAGCCTCATGTTGGGCTCCCTGTTCAGCAGGGAGTCTGCTTCTCCCTCTCCCTCTGCCCCACCTCCCCCAGTCATGTTCTCTCTCCCTTGCTGTGTCTCTCTCAAGTAAATTAACAAAATCTTAAAAAGCAAATAGGAAACAAAGAGGACACTTCACAGTAATAAAATAATAGTAAAATTATCAAGAAATATAAAAATTATTATTATTTTTTTTTAGAGAGAGAGATTAAGAGAGCATGTTAGGAAAAACAGAGGGAGAAGGAGAGAAAATCTTAAGCAGGCTCCATGCCCAGCATGGAGCCCAATGTGGGGCTTGATCTCATTACACTGAGATCATAACCTGAGCCAAAATCAGGAGTCAGACATGTAACTGACTGAGCCAGCCAGGTGCCCTAAGAAATAGAAAAATTCTAAAACTGTGTTCAGTTAATAACATAGGATCACAATTTATGAAGTGAAAATGAACAAAAATACAAAGAGAAATGTAAAAATCCACAATTGCCAAGGGAGATTTTTAATAGAGCTCTCTGAGTAACTGAGATAAATAGATAAGTAAGTAAATAAAAATAGATTGTATAAACAATGTGTTTATTCTAGTAATACATTTAAAAGGAGAAAAAATAGAATAAATTCAACCATCAATGTATTTTACTACATTAACAGAAAAAGAAGAAAAATTAAATGTTTATCTCAATAGATTAAGAAAATGTGGTACAATTTAACATTCATTTATGATGCAAATTCTTTGCAAATTAAGAATAGGTGGGTCCTTTATAAATTTTATAAAAGATGTCTACAAAAATCATAGAGTACACATCATACTTGACGAAATTTTTAAAGTGTTCTTTTAGAGGTCAGAATCAAGACAAGAGTACTTGCTATCACCCTTTGCATTCAACATTATACTGGAGGCTCTTGGCAATTAATTAAAGCAGTAAAAAGAAACTACAGGAAATAAGCATTGGAAAGAAGAAATAAAACTATCATTATTTTATGCTTATGTACATAGAAGATCAAAACAATATTCAGATATAATGTTAGAATTAATAATTGAGTTCACCCTAAACAATTAGATGCAGTCATGCTAAATGTAGTGGATTGCTCAGTTAGTATGCCTAAAGCAGAAATATGTGTTCTTCCACTGTTTGACACTATCTAGTTCTTTGGATGTCATAACAAAATTCACACTTTACCCTTTTTCACCCTGCTTTGCACCTGGGAAGGCCCAACTTTAGAGATTGCATCAGTAAGTTACCCTGTCCAATGCATCACAATTAGGTTAACCAATGGTAAACACCAGTAGAAAATCAGAAGGTGGGAAGAGAGTGAAGTTTAGGTATTTATTCTCCCAAATCTATGTGTATTTCTCCATCTCCTCTTTTCTCAGAGAGGCAGTGGCTACTTTTCTCTATTGAAGGCCATGGCTACTATTGACATCAGTCTCCCTGAATAACTATGTTAACTATTTTCGTTGGATAATTATTTCCATTGTGATATGCTGAATTTGAAATGTGACTATATCAAGCAGGTAATTGGATATATGGCTTTGAATCTCAGGTATGACATAAGAAGTATAGAAAAAAAATATGAACATCATCAGTTTAATGATGGTAGCTAAAGTCAGTGGGGTGATGGAGGACACTCACAGAAAGTGTATACCATGAGAAGAAAAGAAGGCTAATGAGTTTCCTTGGGGGAAAACCTCATTCGGTGTTTAAGTGATAGTCTCAGGAGGCACGATATGCAAGGGAGATTAAAAAGGCATGGCCACAGTAGAACAAGAAGAACCAGTGCTGATAGATGCCAGAGAAGATTTCTAAACTAAGAGGGTTATATGTATTATAAAATGTTATAAGATCAAGAAAGGTAAGAACTCAAAGATATTCAATAAATTTAAAAGTAAGGAAGAACTAGTGACCTTGGTAAGAACAATTTCAATGAATTAGGGGAGCCAGAATATTGCCAGGTGAACCGGAGAGATCCTGGGCCCTGCAGCCTTGACCCAACCAGACCCAAAGGAGTTGCTGAAGGTTCTTGGTCTTGTCATGAGAATGAATTCAAGGACAGACGTGCAGCACAGCAGAGGAGTAACACAAGTGGGAAACTTTATTAAAGTGAAAAGTAAACTGTTGAGAGTGGGCAAGCTTAAAAGGGATAGACAGCTGTGCACCCTGGGAGTTGGGTTTCTATCTTTTATTGACAGTTGTTAACTAGAGGGCAGAATATTCATCGTCTCAGGTGGGAAGTAGGGTTTCATGCTTTTTCTTCCTAATTTGGTCAGGGGATTCCTGTCATGGCCTTTGCCATCTTGGGCCTGTCTTGTTTGATCTGACTTCTTGTGGAGTGCTGCCAAGACAGGCCTCTGACCTTCCCGATAGCTGGCCATGACTTCCTCATTGCTGACCTCCAGGTATCCTGTTAGAACCTAACTAGCCCCCTACACTAGCAAGAATACAGATCCTAATAGTTGTCAGGAGCAAATAGATGGTGAAGAAATAAAAACTAGGCATGTTTATTTCATGAACCTTCTTTGTGAACGGGAAGAGAAAAGAGGATTGAAAGATTTATTGGGGATGAGAGGAGGATAAAAAATATGTGGGGGAGGAAAATGAATTTTCCTTTACCCTTCTAGTTTCTTGGCTGAGACCCTCTTGTAATAAAAGACAGATTGGCTGGAGAAAAACAAACAAGTTTAATGACATGTATACATCCTGTATATGTGGGAGACACCCAGGAAAAACTAAGTAATGACCCCAAACGGCTCAAGCCATCACATTAAATACCATCTTCAGTTAAAGATAAAAGATGCTGGAGGGTGGGGGAGCCATTGGTCTATATTTTGACTTTCAACTTCTTTCCCTGTTCTTTACTATTATTTTATTACCTAGATCTCTGAGTTTATTTGAATATCCCTTGCTAAATCAGTTTAAGAGTGTATTTGTTAACTTTAAATTTTTGGTGAAGTAATCCTAAATTCCCCATCCTAAGCCAGAAAAGACAGGAGAGGAGAAAGATTCTACAATCCTTCCACAAATTCTATCATTTATAACTGTGGAAAACGATATCTCCTTTTATGAAATGAACTCTTAAATTATGCCTGTAATCCACCTGTAATCTAATGATTCATTATAACAGAAACCAGGCATCTATGGTGTTAAAAAGAAAACTATTCTGATGATTGTTAAAATGGTAAGGAAGACTTTCTTCAAAACTATTGCAATAGGGGACAACTCTACTGCAATAAGGAAGAAAAAGATTGTAATAAAACTCCAAATACAACAAAGACAACTGGATATTTATAGCCAAGGAGCAGCGTAGGGGGTCAGTGAATGGAAAATAATTTAAGAGCAGGTTTCAAAGGGATTCTTGCTAAACAGACAACAGGATTCTTGCTGAAGTCAGGCAAAGGCAAAGGTGATCTAATATCAAGGGTAGAGGACGAGGAACTTGAGCAGATATCAAGGGTAATCAAATATCAAGGGTGGAGGGATTCTTGCTACACTGACTGAGTAGTATCCTTTATTAAAGGCAGGCTGAAGTTAAAGCCTAGATGAGAAAAGGGCTCAAAGGAGCCTAACCAAAGTTTGGTCAGGAGGAAGTTTTGTCAATGATTGATTATGGTAAGATAAACTTGTTGGGTTGAGGCACCTGGGTGGCCCAATTGTTTAAGCATCCGACTCTTGGTTTTGGCTCGGGTCATGATCTCAGGGTCATGAGATTGAGCCCCATGTGGGGCTCCATGCTCAGTACAGAGTCCGCTTGAGATTCTCTGCAGAGATTCTTTCCCTCTGTTCCTACCCATGCTTGCTCACGTGTGCACATATGTTCTCCCTCTGTCTAAAATAAATAAATAAATAAAATCTTTAGGATTAACTTGTTGGGTTGACTTGAATCTGATAAAAACATATTTGCTAATGAAAGCCAAACATTATTTATTTTTTTATGATTGAACAATGTAAAAAATTATCTTATGTATTGAGGACTCTAGCATTATGCCGGAGGGAGTTTATCTTACCAAAGAAACAAGAAAATAAAACAAATTAATGTACCATCTAATGCAATTGCCTTTTATTATTTACTAGGCTAAACAGAACTATGCGAAAAATAATTAAGAAATACATTGTCTCTGGTAAGAAATTTCTCCTGTCATATTAGTTACTTAAATAAGCTCTTTGTACGTGAACTTGTTCAGTGAAATATTTAGTCAAAGCTATAACTATAACTTTCTTGCTTGCTTATTATTTATTTTTACAGAAAACAAAACAGAAATAAACTAAGAAAGTAAGGCACAAAAGAAAAAATAAAAACTCCAGTCAACGAAAATGAACTTTTTTATTCTTTAGAATGTTATTCTTTCCAATATATTGTTTGGTAGTATGGAATATGCAAATCAGCTCTTTCAATAATTTCATATTGACGTGCATATCCTACTATTTAAAATCAATGAGAAAGAGGACCTCAAAAACAAAGTAGCAACAGAGCTTAATAGGTTTTTCTATTTTTCTAGTTCTTACACTTACTACACATTTTATAACCTATTTATTTGCCTGACAAATGCTAAAAGCATAAAAAAGAGTCATAGTATTTTTTTATAACATTGCAAGGTGGACATCATTGTTCTTAAATCTTTTTTATATGATAGCCACTAAGTGCTCTTAAATAGGAAGATAATAGGAACTTAATTAATCTTTCCGGTTCTGATTAAGGAAACAGCCATTCATTAAAGTCAGATTAGCTCTGACCTCTATAAGTATTTTGCTGCTTAGTCATATTCAATCTTTTATGTACATCAGTGTAAACAAACCAGCTAGTAAAAAATATTAAGGGATCTTTTACAGGAAACCCAGCAGAATCTGTCAGCTTTTTATATTTTCCCAGTTAAAAAAAAAAAAAATCCCGTCTGGTACTTTCCATTTCTTTTCTTCATGGAGACTACATTGCATTTCACAGAATTAAACCAGATGGGTGGTAAAAGGAATTTATCACCAAGTTTAACTAGTGCATTTCATCAAAGTCTTTCAATTTATACATGGAAATTTTATGATGTGTTTCTTCTTCAAACTCGTCTGTAAATTAGCATGGGCCCTGAGGCCCGAAGTTTGAAAAAAGTTAGGTCAGATTTAAAAAGCATCAGGCTGTGGAGAGATAAGAACCATAAAGTAAAGCCAAAGCATTAATCTATACTCATGCCTTCAACTGGCATTAACTGTACTGGCTCATAAATGGTCATGATTATGCACAGAGATATGTAGAGAAGGTCATAGACTGAGAAAAGATAACAAAATAATAATCTTATCTGAATAACTAGCCTAAAGCCTTCTTAATCATTATTGTCACAGCTTTTTCATGTAAGCAGATAATTTAAGTAGTTAGGGTCTTTATCCAGTTCTTGAGACCTGGTCTTTTCTCTCCATTGCTAGTTACTGACTTTTTCTCTTCCTCTAAGTTTCCTTGCAGTCACTTCTGGAATTAATATTTATAGCCCTGATGGCATGAGTGTTCTGATGACATTCAATTTTCAATCTTCATTTTATTGCAGGGTGCAGCTTTAGAGGGTGTGGAGAGTGTCAGGTTATGGTTAACTCTGTCAGGAATTTCTATTCATAGATTTTCTTTAAAATTAGGATGTGAGAAGGACATTGATAATAAAATGCATTGTTTCCTTCATATTTGACGATGATACTGTGACTGGTATTATCATTCCAAGGTTTGGGGTATGGCTGAAAACCAGGAACCTTTTGTAGCAGTTTTTTCTACCCTGTTTGAATGTTAAAGAGAGCCCTTTGGTCTGCCGCTGCTGTTATATTTCACTAAGCCTGATTCAGCTTGGAACTGTTGCCTATTTCTTTTTCAGAAATTAATTCAGAACATGGAAGGCTTTTGGAATTAACCTATGTGGGTGCATACATGTTAATAATGTATAAGTGAGAAGCCTCTGGTTATAAGTAACAGAATATGACTCAGGCTACATTAAAATAAATTTATTATCAGGACACTAGGAATCACAAAGAATTTTTTTTTTAATTCTGATCATCTATATAGTGATGAGGATAACCCAGATTGAAAGGAACTGAAGATGAGTCTTGTTCACATCGATATTGTAAAGACGGATGTTCAATGGCCTCTTGTTTTTTTGCCATGGTGCTTGAGATTCAAATTCTAGGGAGGGAGAGAATTTGATTGACATCTTTGGAGGGACAGCTCCACCAAAACACCTTGGGGTTGCGAAGGGTGGTAACTCAGGATTAACTGATACCAGAAGAAAATAAAAGGTATGATCTTTGGGCTAGTGGTCTTATTACATTACTGCTACTGGTCTCACATGGGAAAAGGAGTAAAATGCACTTAAGAAATAATACAGTGAACAAGCATTGAAATCTGAACTGACTTTTTCCCATGTGAGATACATATTATGATATAAGAATACTGAAAGGGGTTTGGGGACCTATAATTTACAATAACATTCCCAATTATTATGATACTTAATGCATATCATATTGAAAATGCCAAAACACTTGTGGGAAAATAAACTATTTATTTGAGTCCTAAAATTTTTAAAGACAAAGCTGTATGCATTTTGACATTTTCCCATTTAAAATTGGGCAATGCTACACAATGGGTATTTGTGCCACTGTAGTCATGAAACTGGTGTATCTTTCCATTGTGACTCATTGTGTTTTTCTGTGATGAGAACATACGCAGTGTTAGGCAGCTGAATTAAATTTTTTTCTTCTTTATTTTTATAGCTACCAAATGTCCATAAAGAATCTTCTTAAATGCTCTGATAGAATAAATACTAATAAAAATAATAATGGTAATGAATAACATATGTAGTGTTGACTGTATGCCAAAATTTTGGAAGTACTGTTGTTGCAGGATTTTTTCTCTGTTGGTGCCCATGGTTCTTGGTCATGCTGCTTGGAAGAATGAAGAGGTAGACCAGACTGAGCGATTGGCAGCGAAGCAACATTTATTGTGCAATAGCAAAGTGATAGTACAAAGCTCCCAAGGGGGGAGGGGACCCCAGGGGGTTGCCACCAGAGTTTCTAAGTCTAGGGGTTTTTAAGGGCTTGTTGGTGGGCAGTTTTAATCCGATTAACCTTCCCTGCAGCTGTAATCCAATCAAATTTTTGTTGGCTATCTATCATATGGGAAAGGGTGGAGGACTCCTTCCAGGGTAGTGTAAAATCCTCCTAAGGGTGGTTTCCTCTTGGGGGGCGGGGCGGGGGAGGGGGGCTTGTCCCTGCCTGCCTGCCTTCCAACTATCCTTCATCATTGTCTCATTGAATCTTCACAACAATCAAATGAAGTAGATCAGAGTGTCTCAACCTCACCATTACTGATATTTTGGACCAGATAATTCTTTGTTGGGTTGGGGAAGGTGGAGGTTATCTGATGCATTAAGATATTTAACAATATTCATGGTCTCTACCATCTAGGTGCCATAGATGTAGATAAGCCAAAAAGATCTCTAGGCATTACTAAGTGTGCCAGTCGAGACCAATGAAATAGATGTTACTGTAGTCTGCCTCTAGAAAAATCTGCTAATCCAGAAAAGTTTATTTCATTAAATTGACTGCAGCAAGGGAGAATACCACTTCAACAGTAGTATCTCAACAGATAGAAATTAGGTAAATTTATTTTCAGAGTTTTCTTGGTTAGGCTCCAGAAGTTAACAGTAAACCTTTTAAAGGAGGGAATTGATTAGGACTGGGTAAGTTCACAGAAAATAGTTCAGGATTGGAGGATACAGAAGGTGTTAAGGTGAGTCTTGATGAGTAAATTGTTTTATTAAAAAGAGAACTGCTTCCTGAAATGAGCAAACTGTTTGCCCAGGTATATTGGTTTCCAATAATTTCCTAACATAAGCAGTAAAGTTATATATAGGTTTGATGTTTCATCTTCCTGGGCAAGAATTTCCTGGTGCAAATTGTTAAATTATATTGATATAGGTGGTCTCAGTTTTCAGTCCCACCAGTTTAGTTACGCTGATGCAAACGGTCTCAATTTGCAGACCCTCATTTTAATCCTTCTTTAGCCTAAACTGCAGGATAGATAATTAACACGTGGGGCATGATTATTCCAGATCTGTACTGCTGTTTGAGGCATTATCACCATGTATCATGTTTTGGAGAGTGTTTGTTTTAGTCTCTGTTATTAACTATTTCTGTCCTCTCCTTCTCTCTCTGTCTCAATGATCATTTGATGGAAAAAATTGTGTGCAACATTTTGATCACTGTAATTATAGTGGACTGAATGTTTGTGTGCCCCCCCATTCATATATTGTTCTCCCTAATCCCTAATGTGATGGTATTAGGAGGTGGGGTCTTTGGGTGATAATTACATTTAAGTTAAATTATGCTGGGGGAATTTCATGATGGGATTAGAGAATCTGCCAGCACCTTGATTTTGGATTACCTAGTCTCCAGAACTGTGAGAAATAAATGTTATTTAAACCATCCAGTATTTTGTAATAGCAGTGTGAGCTAAAACAGTAATATCTACAAAATTTAAGAAAGGATTATGACTACAGTTTGTTGTGTACTTTCAATTAGCAGACTAACACGTCCAAATTAATCTAAGACAATGGATCCAATTCCCAGTTTGAATAGCACAGAAGAAAAGAGTTTGGAGATATTAGCCAAATTACCTTTTTCTTGATTTCTTTATTTTCTAGATCTTTGTAGTAATGTTAAAGATGTTAGAATGACTCTAGGGATTAAGTACAACATTCTTTGACTAAAATCACACATATTTTACCTTGAAAGTACAATATTATGTTTAGGACTCCTCTTTTTTGAAACATGACTGTACAATCTCATGAGTCTCAAGGGCAAGAAAATATATAGTATTAGTAACATTGTCTATATTCTATGCTATTCTCACATAGGATTCCCCACCCCCAATTTTGAGACCTCTTATAAACATTAAAGGGTCTGGAAGACAAAAGACAGAAGAAATTGACACTAAATTTTGATTTTTGAGTCTTAAATTGAGACTAAAATATTATCCTTCTTCAGTTGTCTTAAGATCTTTTTTTTTTGCCAAGAGGGAAAGTTGATGGGCCAAAGTGAACTCTAGGTAAAATCAGAGATTGAACTGAATGCACATACCAGTTTGCTGAGAAAACAAATCACTGTCCTATTTGTGGAGTTTGGCCAATGGGGCTTTTGTGGAACAAATATAACAGCACTTAATGAGGTGGGGGGCAAAAAATCATCTGATTTCACCCAAAATACCTTTATGGGATTGCTGAATCATATTATATGAATAGAGTACCACTGAAGAGTGGATTGGCACATAGGTGGTGAGATGTATAGTTCAGAGATTATCAGGTCAAAGTAGAACATGAGATGTAGCTTGAGTTATGAGACTTCCTTGTAAAGTCTGTAAGTGAGACAATTTCCACATATATACCATTTTCCTAAGGAGACTTTCTAATCTCTATTTCTGTGCAAGTCAGTTATAAAGGCTGCAAAGTCTAGTAGGTGCCCAAGTATAATTTTGGTTGGAGACATCACCCTCTCTTTTCAAGAGTGGCCTGATAAGAGATTTTAGAATTTTGGATGTCTGGCCTATTGTGGTATTTTCACACAAAAATCGTATTTCACAGAAAATGAGGAGAGAAAATCACATTTGCTTCAGAATATACACCTGAATTATGTCCAAATGTGTTCAATAATCTATACTTTTCCAATGGATTTATCCTTTTTTTTTTTCTCATACAACTATATTGGAATGTAATGTAATCGTAGGAGTATCTTTGGGATTAACCTCCAAATGTTCTTGCCTAACATCTATAACTTTTCTTTTTTTTTTTTTTTCCTCTCAAGATTTTATTTAAATTCAAGTTAGTTCACATACAGTATAGTATTAGTTTCAGGGGTAGAATTTAGTGATTCATCAGTTGCATATAACACCCAGTGCTCATTACATCAAGTGCCTTCCTTAATGCCCATCACCCAGTTACCCCATCTCCCCACCCCCCTCCCCTCCAACAATCCCTATATTTAAGAGTCTCTTATGGTTTGCCTCCCTCTCTATCTGCATCTTATTTTATTTTTCCTTCTCTTTCCCTATATTCATCTGTTTTGTTTCTTAAATTTCACATATGAGTGAAATCACATGGTATTTGTCTTTCTCTGACTGACTTATTTTGCTTATATCTATAGCTTTTCCAAACCCCTCTGGTTTCCTTTACTACTTGATGTCTTTTAGGTCATGCTCAGGGTCTTCCTGATGTGGGAAACAAAGGCAGAAGAAAATTACTAAATTTCCTTACTACCTACAGCCCATTGACAAGTCCTTGAAACAGACAGAGTGACATTCCTCTAGGGACTCAACTGCCTTGATGTTGATACTTTACTAAGGGCAAAAGGCAATCTTAGCTCAACCCCTGGACCCTGTTGAGTCTAATTTAACATATAAAAAATTCCTTTGGAAACTTCCTTTATCTCTAAACCCCCCAAGGTACTTGTTGACAATCATCCCCCAAGCATATGGCCCACTGATATACATCTGAAGGGTCTCATAACTATCATAACTAAGGTTTTATTAGACAGTAATAAATGACCTTTTCCCAACAATAGCTAGCCCCCTCAAGGTCCTGGAAACCTTGCTTCCAAAATTCCTTAGAGACTTATGCTATCCCAAACCCCCTCCCAACTTGAAAGTGGGCCGGCCACTCCTCATGACCTCCAGTGCAGCTCTTTCTGCCCCATGCTTTAATAAAACCAGCTTTTTGCACCAAAGATGTCTCAAGAATTCTTTATTGGCCTTTGGCTTCAAACCCTAATGTTCTTTCCTACATCACTCCTGATCTGCCTTTCCATATATAACCTGAGTTATGTTTAGCTCTCCCTTTCATTCTCAAAACTTTTCTAGTTTGAATAATAAAATATATGTTCGTCTTCTCTACCTCTCATTTAAATACCTCTCAGTCTTCCATCTGGTTCTCTTTATTTTTATCAGCCCAGCTCAAATCAAAGCCACCAATATTTTTTGCTCAGATCACTGAAGTAAACTATTTGGTTTCTTTACTGCTCCTGCCTCCTTCTCCACTGCCCCCAACAACATCCCACTCCACTCTAAGGGATACCTTATCTATTCTGCATCCAGAGAGATCTTTTCAGATTGCAAGTCTGGTTATGGGCCTACCTATTTCCCCTGGTTTATCTGAAAAACCTCTCCCTGTACTCTATGCTAGCATTATCTGACCAAACTCCTTTTCTTTCACCAATACATAGTAATCTCTTCCATAAAAAGTATTTTCATATTCTCTCCCTCCTCCTCTCGCTCTGATTCATATCTCATCCATCATATCTAAACCCAAGAGTCTTTCTCACAGGGTCAATTTTCTATTACTTCCTGTGGTAGGCTGAATAATAGAGTCCCAAATATGTCTACATCCT